>NC_053028.1:542470222-542703893 GCF_003073215.2 Triticum urartu
AATGATGTGATCCCATTATCAACGACATCCAATGTCCATGGTAAGGAAACCGCAACCATCTATTGATCAACGAGCTAGTCAACTAGAGGCTTACTAGGGACATGGTGTTGTCTATGTATCCACACATGTATCTGAGTTTCCTATCAATACAATTATAGCATGGATAATAAACGATTATCATGAACAGGGAAATATAATAATAACCAATTTATTATTGCCTCTAGGGCATATTTCCAACACTTAGTTTAGGAAAGATCGTGCCTAACATGAGTTATACTAAATAAACGAAGTATAAATCGAAATGGGTAAAATTGAGCTTTATTGTCTCTTGTTTTATATGCGCGGAGCCCCTAGTACAGGGGTATACGGCTGTTAAGCCTTTATCAATTGTATGTTTATGCCGGACTCGTCTAGCCGTGTCCGTGGTCTTGACGACCTGTTTAGGTGCTTTGGCTGGTGAAGCCGCTTTATTGTGGGGCTGTCAAGGCAGCCGCACTGTCTTCCGCGCGGGGGGAACACTCAATGTTTTCCTTTTAATGAGATGATGCCTCGTGGACCGGGCATCTTAAGCGTGAGAGATGCATAATGCGGTATTGCGTTAAGGCGGGCGAAAGCTTCGCGTCCCAGCAGTGCTTGATAGCTACTTGAGAATGGGGCGATGTGGAAAGTTAGCTGTTCACGACGGAAGTTATCGGGGGAGCCGAACATAACTTCTAGCCGGAGAGAACCCATGCAACGGGCATCCAGGCCTGGCGTTACCCCTTGAAAGGAGGTTTTGCTATGGTGAATTTTTGTTGGGTCTATCCCCATGTTGCGGATTGTGTCCTGGTATAACAGGTTTAGACCACTGCCGCCGTCCATCAGGACATTTGTAAAGTGGAGTCCGCTGATTATAGGATCTAATACCAAGGCAATCCGACCTGCGTTCCGAATACTTCTAGAGTAATCCTGATGGTTGAAGGTGATCGGTTTTAACAACCATGGGCGGGACTCCTTTGGGATAGGCCGTATGGCACGTATCTCTGTTGGCGCCATTCTGTTCGTCACGTGAAGTAAGTTTACTATTTTGACTTCTTGTGGGAAATCCTTTTGTTTCCTGGTGCTTTTCTTGTGGGGTTCGTCGTCGTCCTCACTTGGTGTGTCGAGCCCCTTGTGTTCGGCGTTGAGTTTGCCGGATTGCTTGAAAACCCAACAATATCTGTGGGTATGGTTCGCAGGCTTCCCGGGAGTACTGTGTATTTGACATATCTTGTCCAAGATTTTGTTTAAGTTGGATAGCTCGTCCCTGTTATCCTTGAGGGACGGCTTCCTCTGATTCTGCCACGAGCTTTTAAATCCGGCGTTGACCGCCATGCTCTTTGGGCTGTTTCTCTTATTCCGTCGCTGGTCCTTGTTGCGTCGGGGTTTTCCGTTTCCATCCTTAACTTCGGATGTACTTGGGTCAATGGTGCTACATCTTGCCAACCAGCTGTCCTCTCCTGCGCAAAAGCGGGTCATGAGGCTTGTTAATGCGGCCATTGTTCTTGGCTTTTCTTGGCCGAGGTGTCTGGCGAGCCATTCGTCTCGAACGTTATGCTTAAAAGCTGCTAGGGCTTCGGCGTCTGGACAGTCGACTATCTGATTCTTTTAGTAAGAAATCTGTTCCAGAATTTCCGGGCTGACTCTCCGGGCTGTTGAGTTATGTGACTGAGATCGTCTGCATCCGGAGGGCGGACATAGGTCCCTTGAAAATTTGTCCGGAAAGCATCCTCAAGCTCTTCCCAACTTCCAATGGTGTTTTCGGGAAGGCTTTTGAGCCAATGCCGGGCTGGCCCTTTAAGCTTGAGGGGTAAGTATTTTATGGCGCGGAGGTCATCTCCTCTGGCCATGTGTATGTGGAGGATATAATCCTCGATCCAGACCCCAGGGTCTGTTGTTCCGTCGTACGCCTCTATGTTTACGGGCTTTAATCCCGCTGGAAATTCATGGTCCAGCACCTCATCGGTGAAACATAGGGGGTGTGCGGCACCCCTATATTTGGGTGTGCCGTGATGTTCGGATATTTGTTGTGTTGCATTGCTTACTAGAGCTTGATTTTTTGGCCCGGCTGGGCCATCTTTTTGATGCGGATCCTTTGGTGGATCGCATGCCGGCTTGTGTGCGTCGCCGCTTGCCACTCCATGCTGGCCATGCGGTCGTCTATCCGACCGGGTGGCTTTCCTATTTTTTTATTGCGGGGGCTCTAAGGCCTCCTCATCAAATTCAGGCAGTAGCTTTCGCTTTGGATAGCTTTTTGTGCAGCGATTGCCGCCATATTTGTCTGCGATGTTGCGTTCTTTGCTCCATCTGATTCTGAGTGCATCTTCCGCAGTTTTGAGCTTCCGCTTCTGCTTTTTCAGGCTACGCGCAGTAGCGACGAGCCCTTCGTAGAGGTTCTTCTGCTCCATGAGCCTATCCGGCGTACGGTCATCCGAACTGTTGTTTTCGCCGGGGACGGGGTGTTCGGTTTGTTTATCCAAGTTGCCCTGTTCGGACGGTTGCTCGAAGGCATGTTCGTCGTCCGCCGGCTCGTCCTGCTCTATGGCTGGGTCTGTATGGCTGCTGTCTCTGTCGAGGCGGGGCTTGGAGCGGCGCTTACGTCGCCGCTTTGATTGCTTTTCGAGTGAACGATCCCTCGTTGCATCCCTGTGTTCCTCGTCGTCGCTTCCTTTGGGTATGTCCACCATGTATACATCATGAGATGAGGTGGCTGTCCAGTGCCTTATAGGCGTTGGTTCATGTTCATCTCCTACATCGTTGTCCATACCGTCGATATCTTTGGAGTCTAAGTCAAGCACGTCGTTTAAATTATCGACAGTGGCTACGAAGTGGGTGGTGGGTGGGCTTTGAATTTCTTCATCATCCGCATCCCAACCTTGTTGACCATAGTCCGGCCAGGGCTCTCCTGATAAAGAGAGAGACTTTAGTGAATTCAGAATATCTCCGAAGGGCGAGTGCTGAAAGATGTCTGCGGCGGTGAACTCCATGATCGGCGCCCAATCGGGTTCGATCGGTAGGGGCGCGGAGGGCTCGGAGTCTGGAGAGGAGTCCGGCTCCTTGGAGTCACGGGCTTCGCAGAGAATAGGGCTGGTGTTCGGCTCGATCGCCGTAGAGATTATAGCCCCCGAGGCGGTGTCCAACCACCCATCCTCGATTGGCGTAGTTGGCTCCGAATTAAGGGTCGGGGCTGATGCGGGTGCGGCCTCCAGGGCACTGTCAGGCGGCAGAGCTAGATCATGCCCATCGTGACAGTGCGGCGCGCTCGGCTGCGGCTCGAATCCGTCGAAGATGAAGTCTCCACGGAGGTTCGCTGTGTAGTTTAAACTTTCAAATCTGACCTGACGGCCAGGGGCGTAGCTTTCGATCTGCTCCAGATGGCCAAGCGAATTGGCCCGCAGTGCAAATTCGCCAAATACGAAGATCTGTCCGGGGAGAAAAGTCTCACCCTGGATCGCATCATTGTTTATGATCGGAGGGGCCATCGGGCCTAAAAGTGACGACACAGAGGAACTCTCAATGAAAGCACCAATGTCGGTGTCAAAACCGGCAGATCTCGGGTAGGGGGTCCCGAACTGTGCGTCTAGGCGGATGGTAACAGAAGGCAGGGGACACGATGTTTTACCCAGGTTCGGGCCCTCTTGATGGAGGTAAAACCCTACGTCCTGATTGATTAATATTGATGATATGGGTGTTACAAGAGTAGATCTACCATTAGATCAGAGAGGCTAAACCATAGAAGCTAGCCTATGGTTTAACTAACACTTGTTTGCTCATGAAGACCTGAAAGCACAAGTGCTCCCTAGGTGGTTTTGATAATTGATGACAACATATCTCTTGTTGAACTAACACTTCTATCTAGCATGTTTCAGATAAGTTCAACAATGGAGTGGCATGGACTAAAGGTTGTGGGAACTCCTTCAAGATGCTAAGGACAAGGGATTGGCTAAAGCTTCAAGCTCAAGACTCTTCATTTTATATTTTAGTGATCCAAGATCACATTGAGTCTTTAGGAAAAGCCAATACTATCAAGGAGGGATGAGGTGTTGCTTAATGAGCCTCTTGCTTCATGTGCTTAATGATATGCTCCAAAATCCTCAACTACTTTCCCATATCCACATATGACCTAAACCCTAAGCCAAACTCGGTCCTACCGATTCTTCCTACCCGGCGCCACCGAGTTTCACTTGTCATAAGCCACTGCCAAACCCTAATCAGTTCGGTCTCACCGATGGGATCTCGGTCTCACTGAGATGGGCTTGCAAACTCTCTGTTACCCATTGCAATATTCTCGGTCCCACCGAGATATGCAATCGGTCCCACCGAGTTTGCTTGACAAAATCTCAGTTTCACTTATTACCCAAATCGGTCCCACCGAGTTTGAGTAATCAGTCAAACTGAGTTTTGGATTTACCCTAACCCTAGCACATCGGTCCCACCGAGTTGATCCAGTCGGTCCCACCAAAATCACTAACGGTCACTAGGTTTTCATTTTCGGTCCGACCGAGTTTATTGATTCGGTCCCACCGAGATTGGAAAACTGTGTAACGGTTGGATTTTGTGTGGAGGCTATATATACCCCTCCACCTCCTTCTCATTCAGTGAGAGAGCCATCAGAACACACACACCATTCCAACTCATATGTTCTGAGAGAGAACCACCTACTCATGTGGTGAGACCAAGACATGCCATTCCTACCATATGAATCTTGATCTCTAGCCTTCCCAAGTTGCTTTCCACTCAAATCTTCTTTCCACCAAATCCAAATCCTATGAGAGAGAGTTGAGTGTTGGGGAGACTATCATTCGAAGCACAAGAGCAAGGAGTTCATTACCTACACACCATTTGTTACTTCTTGGAGAGTGGTGTCTCCTAGATTGGCTAGGTGTCACTTGGGAGCCTCCGACAAGATTGTGGAGTTGAACCAAGGAGTTTGTAAGGGCAAGGAGATCGCCTACTTCGTGAAGATCTACCGCTAGTGAGGCAAGTCCTGTGTGGGCGATGGCCATGGTGGGATAGACAAGGTTGCTTCTTCGTGGACCCTTTGTGGGTGGTTGCTTCTTCGTGGACCCTTCGTGGGTGGAGCCCTGTGTGGACTCGCGCAACCGTTACCCTTGGGTGGAGCCCTGTGTGGACTCGCGCAACCGTTACCCTTCGTGGGTTGAAGTCTCCATCAACGTGGATGTAGGATAGCACCACCTATCCGAACCACGGGAAAAACATCCGTGTCTCCAATTGCGTTTGATTTCTCCAAACCCTTCTCTTTATATTCTTGCATGTTGCATGCTTTACATTCCGCTGCTCATATACTTTTTGCATGCTTGCTTGATATGTATTGTGTGTGTTGAAATTGTGCCTAAACTCCACTTAAACCGAAAAAGCTTAAAAATTGCAACTTTAGCACTAAGTGTCTAATCACCCCCTCTAGACACATCTACTTCTAGATCCTACAAGACCTCAGGCATTTGAGGAAGCCCGTCATCGGAATATACATGCCAAGTTCTATAATAAAAATTCCCACTAGTATATGAAAGTGATAACTCAAGAGACTCTCTATATGAAGAACATGGTGCTACTTTGAAGCACAAGTGTGGTAAAAGGATAGTAACATTGCCCCTTTTTTTGTGAATGGGATTCTTTGGCCCCCTTTTTTACTTAGGCTTCTTTGGCCCCTCTTTTTTTCTTGGGGCAATGCTCTAATAATGATGATCATCACACTTTTATTTACTTACAACTCGATATTACAACTCGATACTAGAACAAAGATATGACTCTATATGAATGCCTCCGGCGGTGTACCGGGATGTGCAATGATCTAGCGTAGCAATGACATAAAAAGGGACAAGCCATGAAATATCATGCTAGCTATCTTACGATCATGCAAAGCAATATGATAATAAATGCTCAAGTCATGTATATGATGATGATGGAAGTTGCATGGCAATATATCTCGGAATGGCTATGGAAATGCCATGATAGGTAGGTATGGTGGCTGTTTTGAGGAAGATATAAGGAGGTTTATGTGTGACAGAGCATATCATATCACGGGGTTTGGATGCACCGGCGAAGTTTGCACCAACTCTCGAGGTGAGAAAGGGCAATGCACGGTACCAAAGAGGCTAGCAATGATGGAAGGGTGAGAGTGCGTATAATCCATGGACTCACATTAGTCATAAAGAACTCATATACTTATTGCAAAAGTTTATTAGCCCTCGAAGCAAAGTACTACTACGCATGCCCCTTGGGGGATAGATTGGTAGGAAAAGACCATCGCTCGTCCCTGACCGCCACTCATAAGGAAGACAATCAATAAATAAATCATGCCCCGACTTCGTTACATAACGGTTCACTATACTGCATGCTACGGGAATCACAAACCTCAACACAAGTATTTCTACTAATCCACAACTACCCACTAGCATGACTCTAATATCACAATCTTTATATCACAAAACTATTGCAAGGAATCAAACATATCATATTCAGTGATCTACAAGTTTTATGAAGGATTTTATGACTAACCATGTGAATGACCAGTTCCTGTCATCTCTCTAAATAGATATAAGTGAAGCAAGAGAGTTTAAATCTTTCTACAAAAGATATGCCCACTCTCCAACAAATATAAGTCAAGCAAAAGAGCATTCTACAAATGGCGGGTTTCTATGTAAAGAGAAACAGGCAATCCAAACTTCAAATTATATAAGTGAAGCACATGAAGCATTCTATAAAGCCATACTCAAAAGATTTAAGTGAAGTGCAAAGAGAATTCTATAAATCAACCAAGGACTATCTCATACCAGCATGGTGCATAAAATAAAAATTAAAACTAAATGCAAAAGATGCTCCAAGATTGCACATATCACATGAACGAAACGAATCCA
This sequence comes from Triticum urartu, assembly GCF_003073215.2. Classification (NCBI taxonomy): domain Eukaryota; kingdom Viridiplantae; phylum Streptophyta; class Magnoliopsida; order Poales; family Poaceae; genus Triticum; species Triticum urartu. The sequence goes on from NC_053028.1 coordinate 542,477,119, forward strand.
AAAACATACCGATACTTGTTGAAGAAAGATGGGATGCCTTCTGGGGCATCCCCAAGCTTAGACGCTTGAGTCTCCTTGAATATTTACTTGGGGTGCCTTGGGCATCCCCAAGCTTGAGCTCTTTCCTCTCTTCCTTCTTCTCACATCAAGACCTCCTCGATCTTCGAACACTTCATCCACAGAGAACTCAACAGAAAGCTCGGTAAGATCCGTTAGTATAATAAAGCAAATCACTACTCTAAGTACTATTGAAAACCAATTCATATTTTGTTTGTGCATTATATCTACTGTAGTATAACTTTTCCATGGCTTAATCCACTGATATAATTCGATAGTTTCATCAAAACAAGCAAACTATGCATCAAAAACATAATCTGTCTAAAACAGAACAGTCTGTAATAATCTGAACATTCGCCATACTTCTGATACTTGAATTCTGCCAAAATTAGGAAAAATAAACAATTTGTATAGAAAGACAGTGCAAAAATAATCATAACCATTTGACATTCAGTAAAAAATGTAAAATCGCGCACTACAACCAAAGTTTCTGTCCTGCACCGTACAAACCAACAAGCATTGTAAACATCCCAAAGGCAAACCTTGGCACATTATTTTTATTTTTAAACCTTATAAAAGCACAAAACAGAAATAAATGACTCTCTAAAACTTCCGGGTTGTCTCCCTGGCAGTGCTTTCTTTAAAGCCATTAAGCTAGGCATATAGTGCTCAAGTAATGGATCCACCCGGATCCCAAGGTATATCAAAGCCAATTTTAATTAGCAATGATTTGGCATTTAGTAGTGAGCACAAAGTAACATATATCATGCAACAATGAAGTCTAACTCTCTTCCTATGCATCGGCATGTCATAAAAGAACAATTCATGCACACATAGTAAAGGCCAATGCATAGTATAAATAGTTTCTTGCAATTTTATCGTATTGGAAACATAGAGAGGTGGAGATATAGTTCCTTTCTCATAATAATTGCAAGTAGGAGCAGCAATCACATGCATATTATATTCATCAAAATCATCATGTGTAATAGTAAAATGCAACCCATCAATATAATCCTTAATAAGTGCAAACTTCTCCGATATAGTGTAGTCGGGGGAATTCAAGAAGATAATAGGACTATCATGCGTGGGTGAAATAGCAAAAATTTCATGTTTAACATAAGGAACTATAGCAAGTTCATCTCCATGAGCATAATTTATATTGGCATCTTGGCCACAAGCATCATCAAAAAGGGATATTTCAAGAGAATCAATGGGATCATAACAATCATCATAGCAATCATCCTCCGGTAAGCACGAAGGGAAATTAAAAAATGTATGAGTTGAAGAGTTACTCTCATTAGAAGTTGGGCATGGGTAGCTAATCCACTCTTGCTCCTTTTGTTCTTCGCTCTCCTCATCATCTTTTTCATCCAATGAGCTCACAGTTTCATCAATTTCTTCTTCCATAGACTCCTGCAAAATATTATTCTCTTCTTGGAAAGCGGAGGAGACCTCGATATATGGTTTAACATAGGCATTAGAAGCATATTCTCATAACAATATTCAAGTATGGCAAAATTTTCAGATTTGTAAAGAGTAGCATCATACTTTTCAATCAAAGGAGCAATTTCATAAGCACCCTTAAAAGCAACAAATTCTTCAATTTGTTGAACATCATAGCAATTATAAACACCCTTAGCATAAGAAGATATGATTCCATTATCACTAAACAAACATTGGTAGGGAAGGTGTTTCTTAGGGTCTTCAGAACAACAAGTAATAGGATATATTTCGCATAAATTCCAAGCATAGCATTGCAAACGATGAATTTGATCTAGTAAATGTTTCCCTTTTTCAGATATGCGGTGTCGCACATAACAAGCATGCTCATCTAAAGATTTGCCCTCAACTAAGCTAGTTGGGGTTTCAGGACGAGCACATAGGGATCGAAGATGATCCAAGTAATAAGCTTCAGGAGTGTGATAGATTTTGAGTGGTTCTACAACCATTGGTTCAGTAGGTACAACTAATTTTTTTGGTATTTTGCGTTTCCTACCCATAACTAAAGATAGAAAATAACTAAGAACAGCAAATAAAAATTACTTAGTGATAAAGCAAACAAGCACACATGAGAATATTCACCCCACGCCATGACTCCCCGGCAACGACGCCAGAAAAAGGTCTTGATAACCCACAAGTATAGGGGATCAATTGTAGCCTCTTTCGATAAGTAAGAGTGTCGAACCCAACGAGGAGCTAAAGGTAGAACAAATATTCCCTCAAGTTCTATCGACCACCAATACAACTCTACGCACGCTTAGCGTTCGCTTTACCTAGAACAAGTATGAAACTAGAAGTACTTTGTAGGTGTAAAGGGATAGGTTTGCAAGATAATAAAGAGCACGTAAATAAAAAGTAGGGGCTGTTTAGATAAAGAAACAATAAAGTTAGTATAGCGATTGTGGAAAAGTGGTGGTAGGAGTTGCGAAATTGTCCCTAAGCAATTGACTACTTTACTAGACCGATAGCAAGTTTTATGTGGGAGAGGCCACTGCTAGCATGTCATCCCTGACTTGGAATTCTATGAACTTATGATTGGAACTATTAGCAAGCATCCACAACTACTAACGTTCATTAAGGTAAAACCCAACCAGAGCATTAAGATATATTGGTCCCCCTTCAATCCCGTATGCATCAATTTCTATGCTAGGTTGAAGCTTCTGTCACTCTTGCCCTCCAATACATAGTCCTATCAACATACAACTAACCCTATGGTGTGATCCACATGCACGCTCATATGATGGGCACCAAAGGACAGCAACATAACCACAAGCAAATTAAATCAATCATAGTAATTCATCAACCACCTATAGGACAACGAAAATCTACTCGGGCATCATAGGATGGCAACACATCATTGGATAATAATATGAAGCATAAAGCACCATGTTCAAGTAGAGGGTACAACGGGTTGCGGGAGAGTGGACCGTTGTAGATAGAGGGGGGAAGGTGATGGAGATGTTGGTGAAGATGGCAGAGGTGTTGGTGAAGATCGCGGTGATGATGATGGTGGTCACGACGGCGTTTCGGCAGCACCGGAAGAGAAGGGGAGAGGGGGCCCCTTCTTCTTCTTCTTCTTCTTCTTCTTCCTTGACCTCCTCCCTAGATGGGAGAAGGGCTTCCCCTCTGGTCCTTGGCCTCCATGGCATGGGAGGGGCGAGAGCCCCTCCGAGATTGGATCTATCTCTCTGTCTCTCTCTGTTTCTGCATTTCCAGATTCTGCCCTTTCACCGTTTCTTATATATATCCGGAGATCCGTAACTCATATTGGATTGAAACCCTCGCTCCGATTTTTTCCCCTGAAAATTAGCTTTCTTGCGGCCGAAGAAGAGCATTAACTGCTATAACACCCACAATGCGCCTATATCTCCCACGTGTCGGGGCATGACTTAGAGGCATAGCCGCATGGTAGGCTTGTCGCAAGAGGGGTAATCTTCACACATCCCATGTACTGAATAAGAAAGGGATAAAGAGTTGGCTTACAATCGCCACTTCACACATTACATAAATAATCCATACATCATTCAAGGTACAATCAAAGGTCCGACTACGGAACCAAAATAAAAGAAGACAACCCCAAATGCTAGATCCCCGATCGTCTCAACTGGGCTCCACTACTAATCAATAGGAAATGAAACAAAACAACGATCAAGATCTTCATCGAGCTCCCACTTGAGCTCGGTTGCGTCACCTGCACTGGTATCATCGGCACCTGCAAGTGTTTGGAAGTATCTGTGAGCCATGAGGACTCAGCAATCTCACACCTGCGAGATGAAGACTATTTAAGCTTGTGGGTAGGATAGGGTAATGAGGTGGAGCTGCAGCAAGCACTAAACATATATGGTGGCTAACATACGCAAATGAGAGCGAGAAGAGAAGCAACGCACGGACGAGAAGCTAGAAGTGATCAAGAAGTGATCCTGAAACTACTTACGTTCAAGCATAACACAAGACCGTGTTCACTTCCTGGACTCCGTCGAAAAGAGACCATCACGGCTACACACGCGGTTGATTCATTTTAATTAAGTTAAGTGTCAAGTTCTCTACAACCGGATATTAAAAAATTCCTATCTGCCCATAACCGCGGGCACGGCTTTCGAAAGTTCAAAACCCTACAGGGGTGTCCCAACTTAGCCCATCACAAGATCTCACGGTCAATGAAGGATATTCCTTCTCCCGGGTAGACCCGATCAGTCTCGGAATCACGGTTACAAGACATTTCGACAATGGTAAAACAAGACCAACAAGACCACCCGGATGTGCCGACAAATCCCGATAGGAGCTGCACATATCTCATTCTTAGGGCACACAAGATAAGCTAAGCGTACAGGTACCAACATAACCCAAGTTGCCAAGGGACGGTCCTGCATGGTGCTCTAGTTTGGACCAACACTTAGAGAAGCACTGGCCCGGGGGGGGGGGGGGGTTAAAATAAGATGACCCTCGGGCTCCGAAAACCCAAGGGAAAAAGTCTTAGGTTGTTAGGCAAATGTAAAACCAAGGTTGGGCCTTGCTGGAGGAGTTTTATTCAAGGCGGACGGTCAAGGGGTTCCCATAACACCCAACCACGTAAGGAACGAAAAATCAATGAAAATAACACCGGTATGACGGAAACTAGGGTGGCAAGAGTGGAACAAAACACCAGGCATAAGGACGAGCCTTCCACCCTTTACCAAGTATATAGATGCATTAAGTTAAATAAGAGATATTGTGATATCCCAACATATCCATGTTCCAACAAGGAACAAACTTCATCTTCACCCGCAACTAGCAACGCTATAAGAGGGGCTGAGCAAAAGCGGTAACATAGCCAAACAACGGTTTGCTAGGAAAGGTGGGTTAGAGGCTTGGCATGGCAATATGGGAGGCATGATATAGCAAGTGGTAGGTAGCGCGACATAACCATAGACTGAACAACTAGCAAGCAAAGATAGAAGTGATTTTGAGGGTATGGTCATCTTGCCTAAGGTCTCGCAAGGAAGAAGAACGAGTCCAAGAAGAAGACAAACGGACGTCGACGAACGAATCCTCACAACCCCGGAACGAAACTGAAGCTAACGCGAGAAGCAACCCAGAAAGAAGCAAACTACATAGTAAACAACCATCACATAATCATGGCATGATGCACAAACAAGTATGATGCATGTCCGGTTTAAAGAGGCATGGCATGGCAAAGTGCACAAGCAAAACTACGAGTTAAGTGGAGCTCAATATGCAACAAGTTACATATTGACGAAACGCCACATGACTTATTTAGTTCTCTCTCGGTTAGGTACTCAACAATATTAAATGTTGTTAAACATGGCAAGAGGTGAGGCATAATAAAACTACCTATCTAGGCAAGTTTAAATGAGGCCGGAACAACAAGCAACAAGTCTGGAAAAATCCTCATGAGCATATATTACTTTTGGTATTGTTCTTCACTAAACATAATTTTAGAGTTGTTAAACATGAAAAGTAAGTACACCATGTTAAACTAGGCATTTTTCTACCCCATTTACATATAAAGTTTATTAAAAACGGAGCTACGGTTATTTAGTTATGAAATAAAACATTTTAACATGGCATTATGCAAAATAAACACAACTAACATTTTAAACATGATTGAAAGTTAGATATTATTAATCTAGATGAAATTCTAAGCATTTTTCATATATAAATCATTTTAAACCGATGCACCATTTGTGAGTTATGTTATGCATGAACTAGGACTTTTCTGTAAAACTGCAGTTTCTGTATAATTAGACAAATTCGTCCAGGGAAAAAAAATGTATTGGGCCGAAACTGGCTGGCCCAACATGAAAAAAGGTGGGGCACTGGGGGTGGGCTCACCCAGTGGGCCTTGGCCCAGCCGGCACAACAGGGGAGGAGAAGGGCTGGCCCAGGGGACGGAGGACACTGCTGGGCCTCGCTGGAGAGGTCGACGCACGGCGCGGGCGTTCGTCGTCTCGGTTCGAACTCCTCTGTACGATGCAGAGCGAGCAAAGGCCGGCGGCGAGGCATGGAGGTCGACGGCGAGGGGGAACCACGGCGGCGCAGTGGATCCCGACGGAAGGCGAGGATCTCCGGCGAGGCAGGTGAGGGAGTCCTGGATTAGGGGGTCCTCGGACAGCCGGACTATATCCTTCGGCCGAACTGTTGGATTATGAAGATACAAGATTGAAGACTTTGTCCTGTGTCTGGGTGGGACTCTCCTTTGCGTGGAAGGAAAGCTTGGCAATTCGAATATGTAGATCTCCTCCCTTGTAACTGACTCTGTGTAACCCTAGCCCCCTCCGGTGTCTATATAAACCGGAGGGTTTAGTCCGTAGGACAACAACAATCATAATCATAGGCTAGCTTCTAGGGTTTAGCCTCTACGATCTCGTGGTAGATCAACTCTTGCAATACTCATATCATCAAGATCAATCAAGCAGGAAGTAGGGTATTACCTCCATCGAGAGGGCCCGAACCTGGGTAAACATCGTGTCCCCCGCATCCTGTTACCATCCGCCTTAGATGCACAGTTCGGGATCCCCTACCCGAGATCCGCCGGTTTTGACACCGACATTGGTGCTTTCATTGAGAGTTCCACTATGTCGTCACCATAAGGCTTGATGGCTCCTTCGATCATCGATAACGATGCGATCCAGGGTGAGGTTTTTCTCCCCGGACAGATCCTCGTATTCGGCAGCTTCGCACTGTGGGCCAACTCATTTGGCCATCTGGAGCAGATCGAGAGCTACGCCCCTGGCCATCAGGTCAGGTTTGGAAACTTAAACTATACTGCCGACATCCGCGAAGACTTGATCTTTGACGGATTCGAGCCCGTGTCAGGTGCGCCGCACAGTCACGACGGGCATGACTTACCTCTGCCGCCAGACAGTGTTCGGGAGATCACACCTGTGGTAACTCCGGTCCTCGATCCGGAGCAGATCGCACCGTCCGAGGATGGGTGGATAGACCCCGCCACGGAGGCCGCACACTCAACGGCGATAGAGCCGAATACTGACTTCACCTCCTACGAGACCTGTGTTGCCGGATCCTTGGATTCGTCCTCGGCCACAGGCCCCGAACCGCCTGCATCCATGCCTATCGAATCTGATTGGGTGCCGATCATGGAGTTTCCTCCATGGATATCTTTCAGCACTCGCCCTTGGGTGATGTGCTAAATTCATTAAGGTCTCTCTCCTTGTTAGGAGGCCCTTGGCCGAACTATGTCCGGCTGGAGTGGGAAGCGGACGACGAAGAAATTCGTCACCCACCCACCAACCACTTAATAGCCACTGTCGACGACTTAACCAACATGCTTGATTTCGGCTCCGAAGACATCGATGGTATGGACGACGATGTAGGAGAAGAACAGGAACCACCGCCCATAGGGCGCTGGACTGCCACCTCATCATATGATATATACATGGTGGACACCCCCAAAGAAAGCGATGGCAATAAGGCAACAGAGGATAATCTCCTCGAGAAGCAATCTAAGCACCGGCGTCAACGACGCCGCTCTAAGCCCCGCCATAGAAAAAATGGTGATACCGGCACAAGAGACAATAACGCTGTGGATAGCGCCGAAGACGAAGACAATCGCCTCCAGCCAGGCCTCGAGCGGGAGGATGGGCAAGCTAGCCCTAAGGAACAGGCACCAGGCGGAGAATCAGAGGATGAAAATTACATGCCTCTCTCTGAAGGCGAGGTGAGCCTCGGCGATGAAGAATTTATCATGCCTGAGGATCCCACCGAACAGGAGCGCTTCAAGCGCTGGCTTATAGCCACAGCAAAAAGCCTGAAGAAAAAGCAACAGCAGCTTCAAGCTCACCAAGATCTGCTAGCGGATAGATGGACTGAGGTCCTGGAGGCCAAGGAATACGAACTCGAACGCCCAACCAAAAGTTACCCAAAGCGAAGGTTGCTACCACAACTCGAGGAAGAAGCATTAAAGCCTACACTTCCAGCGTATGATGTGGCTGACCGGCCACCTCGTGGCCGAGATAAAGCGGCATGTCATGCCAAAGTCCAGCCCGCACCACGTCACCAGTTAAATAAAAATACCAAAGCCCGGGGTAACAAACAGGACCTGCGAGACATATTGGAAAACAAAGCAGGACATGCAAGATCGATCTACGGATCACGGGGGCGCGCCCCAACGAGTGACGACGACCGTCACGCCGGATATACTAAAAGCAAATCCGGCCGGGCCGAATACAACAGACAAGACTCATATGAACTGCGTCGTGATATAGCCCGCCACAGAGGCACCGCACACCTCCTATGCTTCACTGATGAAGTAATGGATCACAAATTCCCAGAAGGTTTTAAACCCCTGAATATTGAATCATATGATGGCACAACAGACCCCGCGGTATGGATCGAAGATTTCCTCCTCCACATCCACATGGCCTACGGTGACGATCTACATGCCATCAAGTACCTCCCATTAAAACTCAAAGGACATGCTCGGCATTGGCTCAATAGCCTGCCGGCAAAATCCATTGGCAGTTGGGAGAATTTGGAGGACACATTCCTTGACAACTTTCAGGGCACTTATGTGCGACCACTGGATGCCGATGACTTGAGTCACATAACCCAACAGCCAGGGGAATCAGCCAGGAAATTTTGGACTCGGTTCCTAACTAAAAAGAACCAAATCGTCGACTGTCCGGATGCCGAGGCCTTAGCGGCATTTAAGCATAACATCCGCGATGAGTGGCTCGCCCAACACCTCGGCCAAGAAAAGCCGAAGTCCATGGCAGCCCTCACGACACTCATGACCCGCTTTTGTGCGGGCGAGGATAGCTGGCTGGCTCACAGCAACAACACATCAAGAAACCCTGGCAATTCAGATGCCAAATATAGCAACGACAGGCCACGTCACAACAGACACAAATGCCGCAACAACGGCGACAGCGCCGAAGACACGACAGTTAATGCCGGATTCAGTGGCTCTAAATCCGGTCAGCGGAAAAAGCCGTTCAAAAGAAGCAATCCGGGCCCGTCCACCTTGGACCACATACTCGATCATTCGTGTCAAATTCACGGCACCCCCGATAAACCAGCAAACCACACCAACAGAGAATGCTGAGTGTTCAAACAGGTCGGCAAGTTGAATGCCGAAAACAAGGAAAAGGGGCTGCATAGTGACGACGAGGAGGAGCCCCAGTTGCCGAACACAGGAGGACAGAAGAAATTTCCTCCCCAAATGAAAACGGTAAACATGATATACGCAACCCATACGCCCAAGCGGGAACGGAAGCGTGCGCCGAGGGACGTCTATGCGATGGAGCCAGTCGCCCCAAAGTTCAACCCATGGTCTTCTTGTCACATCACCTTCGATCGCAGGGACCACCCGACCAGTATCCGTCATGGCGGTTCTGCCGCATTGGTCCTTGACCCCATCATTGACGGATTTCACCTCACTCGAGTCCTTATGGACGGTGGCAGCAGCCTGAACTTGCTTTATCAGGATACAATGCGCAAAATGGGTATAGACCCCTTGAGGAGCAAACCCACCAAAACCACCTTTAAAGGTGTCATCCCAGGTGTAGAGGCCTGTTGCACGAGCTCAATAACACTGGAAGTAGTCTTCGGATCTCCGGACAACTTCCGAAGCGAGGAGTTAATCTTCGATATCGTCCCCTTCCGCAGTGGCTATCATGCACTGCTCGGACGAACCGCATTTGCCAAATTCAATGCGGTATCGCATTATGCATACCTCAAGCTCAAAATGCCAGGACCTCGCGGGGTTATAACAGTTAATGGAAACACAGAACGCTCGCTCCGCACGGAGGAGCACATTGCGGCCCTCGCAGCAGAAGCGCAAAGCAGCCTTATGAGGCAAACCGCCAATTCGGCGAAGAAGACCCCGGATACCTTCAAGCGAGTGCAGAGTACCCTGCAAGAGGATCGCCAGGCACGTTTAGAGATTGCCTAGCAATTCGGCCTCCGTCCTAGTCCCAGTCAAGCGACGAAATTTGTGCCGCGCGTACATAATTACACACTCAAGATACCATGGGCATAGGTGGAGGCACGACCATGGCACGGCCCACAATGCGGCTCAACCGCTTCAGGACCCGTATACCCTTAACATTTTGTTCCTTTCAGGCCCCTATTCTCTGGAGGCCCTCGCCGATCGTCTAATTATCGGACCCATCACGGGAAGGAAACACCAAGGAAGCAAGAAGCTTTGACGTACAAGGGAATCCTCAGGTGGTCTCTGATAATGATCGATATACCTGTTTTGCATACCCACACGTAGCTAGACCTTGGATAGGACATGTCAAATAGTCCTATTTTTTACTTATTGCACTATATGTATGCATACGCTTTGACGTATCATTTAAATAACAATGTACAGCATCAGCTCATTATTGCATTCCTTTATCTTTTCTTCCTGTCTGCTTACTTACGACAAGTCGCACCCGTACATTCTGATACGACCAGTGCGCCAGGGGCTTCAGTGTACCCCATAACACGGCATGAAAAGTCCGAACACTTTCGACAGTGCGGCACCCCGAACTTATAGCATTATATGCATCAGCTCCGAATCATGTCTTGGGTCAATAGTTGGGTTTGCCCGGCTCCCATGTTTTGGTACCTTACGTTCCGCTATATCGGCTAAGGTAGCACTGGGAGAACTACTGCGATTGTGTCTCGGTTCTTCTGGACGAGCACCTCAGTAGAGAAAGCCGAAAACTTACTGTCATGATGCGGCAAGAGCTGGTCGCTGTTCGAGAGGTCTCAAATCCTTAAAGATTTTTTCCGCTTCGGGCGAGGAGTCGGCCTTGTCCGATTTAGGCGTACATAGCGCCCCAAAATTTAAAATTGTAGACTTCTATGGCTAAGTGAGAGTGATAAAGCTTTATAGTCCGATTGCCCGATTCGTTGTGCTGAACACCTCCTTCAAAGGACCCAAACTGGGATAAAGAGTGATCAGGTTTATCCCGAACACCTCAGTACTAGTTACATGGGGGCAGAAGCCGACGACTGGCCAACTCTCAAATTTTATAAACGGCCGCACAAAAGGTAATATTTTAAATCAACAAGTGTTACATAGCGCACATGAACTCGTTTCACATTACAGGATCACATGAGTACATTCATTCAAATATTACATCCTTAGAACATTCCTCTGCCACAAGGCGAGCACCCTTCAGGACACTGTCATAATACTTCTCAGGGTGGCGATGCTCCTTGCCCTCCGGCGGCCCCTCCTTCACCAGCTTTTCGGCGTCCATCTTCGCCCAGTGCACTTTCACCCGGGCAAAAGCCCCGCACGCACCCTCAATGCAGACGGACCGCTTTATGACTTCAAACCGTGGGCAGGCGTTAACAAGCCGCCTTACCAGGCCGAAATAGCTGCCAGGCAGGGGCTCCCCAGGCCACATCTGGACTATGAGGTCCTTCATGGCCAGTTCGGCCGCCTTGTGAAGCTCGACCAGTTGCTTCAACTGGTCGCTCAAGGGCATCGGATGTTCGGTCCCAGTATACTGAGACCAGAACAACCTCTCCGTCGAGCTCCCTTCCTCGGCCCGGTAGAACTCCGCGGCATCCGACACACTGCTGGGTAGATCTGCGAACGCTCCTGGAGAGCTCCAAATTCGGGTAAGTAAAAGGAAAGTTTCCTTCACATGCTTGCTTTGCATAATGAATGCCTTACCCGCCGCTATCTTCCTGGCCGCCTCAATTTCCTGGAGGGCCTTTTGGGCTTCGGCCTTGGCATTTTGTGCGTTCTCGAGGGACTTCGCAAGCTCGGACCCTTGCTTCCTAGAGTCACGCTCCAAGGACTCGTACTTCTTGACAAACTCCTGGAGCTCTTGCTGAACCTCGCCGACTCGGGCCTCTTGCTTCTCGCGCTCGGCGCGCTCCTTGGCCGCTTTGCCTTCGGCCTCGGACATCGCCTTCTTCGGGGTCGCCACTTCGGTCATGGCCCCTAGCAAAATTCATGACGATCCTGTGATCTAACAACCAGTTTCCTTTTTTTTATCAATAAATAGACGAGGTATCACTTACCTTTGTTCTCTTCGAGCTGCCTCTTGGTAAGGCCGAGCTCTTCCTCGGACCGCTCAAGGTCCCGCTTCAGTGCGGAGACCTCCGTCGTGTGAGCGGCAGCGGCCAGCAGTGAAGCCTGCTTATTCACATAGACATATTCTGATTAGACTCCTGTGATTATTATTTGATCCTCTGTTCGGCCTTTCTTCCGAACACCAAACAGAGCATCAGGGGCTACTATCTATGCTGTAACATTTTCTCATAATTTGATTACTTACCTCAAAGCCTGTTAGGAGGCTGGCACAGGCTTCAGTCAGTCCGCTTTTGGCGGTGTCGGAGTAATGGGCCACGGGTAGCCTAACCCGGGTCCCAGAACCTTTCAAGACATCGGGCCGGCTGCGCCCCTCAAGACGCCAAGATAAAGCACTGCCTTTTGGTAGCCGACTGCTGGAAGGCGGCCATGCACAGGAAGACGGCCCCAAGATAGGCCGACTCCTGGCAGGCGGCCTCCAGAGAGGCCGGCTCCTAGCAGTCGGCCCACGGTGCCCTCAAAGTCTGCACCCCCATTAAAGAAGACAAGACGGGGTGAGGCAACAGTGTAGCCCATCCCCCCCCCCCACAAATTCAGGGGCGGGTGTGGCCACAGTGCCTTGTACCGGCGGAGATCTCCGCCCGGCTCGGCACTATTGCCACTTCGCCCCTGACGTCACTCCTGACAGGCCAGGTCCTGCTCCCACGACCACCTGTCGGTACGGCCCAAGGACGGCGGGCCCTACCGGTCATCGAGAGCCCGGAGGGCAACAGAAGCCGCATCAGTCGGACCCGAGGGAGGCCGACTCCCAGCAGCCGGTCCGATCCTTCCTCTGGGCCCCACGCACCATTAACCAGATAAGATGCAGAGTGGCTACAGTGATCTCCTACCAGGCGGCGGGACTGTAGCCACGCCTCCCCGACCGAGCACGCGTCATTAGCAGCACGGCTATAGTAATCCACAACCGGCAGGACCCGCGAGCGGCGGGGGCGGCCTGTCGGCTCCGTACCAGAACAGCCGGCGGGGCCCACCAAGTGGCGGACCCCAACAGTCGGCGGAGAAGCCGGCGACCAGAGAGACTAACAGTCGGGCCCTACACCCGGCTTGATTACCATTGTACCCACAGGGGGTAGGCCTATATAACCCCCCAGGGCACCCATGCAAAGGGTTCGCACCCGGATAGGACTAGATTCATACCTAGGGGAGGAGAGAGCAAGCCTTGCCTTCTCCCACCTCTAGCATACAGCTCGAGGAGCACCTGTCGGCGTTCTGGTAACGGGGGTCCCCAGACTTGCCTGCCTGCGGCCTGCGGCGTGGCTCAAAGGGGGGCCCAGCACGGCCCGTCTTCACCAACACAAACCCAAGACCCTCGCGAGGGGCCAAGCCTCGCGGGGCGGACGACGCGGAGCTTCCTCAGGCACGGCCTCGTCAGGCTGGCTCACGAGGAGGCGGAGAGATCAAGGCGGGGTACCTCATGAGGTGCCCGTGACGCAAGCCATGACGACTCAGGGCGCCAGGCGGGTGCCAGCCCACGCAGCGTTCTCCTTTCCTCTTTGGTGCAAAGGGGGCAAGCGCAGCCGCGGAGTACCAAGGCGTCAGGCAAAGGTTGCCATTTTGGTGCAACGAGACCAAGATCAGGAGGACTACGAGACGGAGGTCACCATGGAGCCCAAGACGGCGTCATCACCAGAGCTTTGCACAGGCGAAGACTACTTTTGTCAGGATAGCTGATACTTGCTGTCTCCCTTCAAATTAGCCCGCCATTGTTGGCTCCCTTCCCGCTCGATATTTGGGAAGAGGACCAGGGCCACTATAAATAGGACCAGCCACCCACATGGCAAGGGGTTCGGTCGGTTGGCTATCGGTAGAGAGAGGAGAGAGAGAGAAAGGTGACTGAACTCCCCGAGCAGTTCATCGCCCAGCCAAGAACAGACCCTCGCGAGGCTGTTCTTCCTTGTATTGTTCATCATCATCAGCCCAAGAGGCAATCCACCACACCACACACTGGAGTAGGGTATTACACCACAACGGTGGCCCGAACCAGTATAAACCCTGTGTCTCTTGGTTGTTCTTTCCGTAGTTTTAGATCTTAGCGAGGCGGAGGGGTGCAGGTAGGTAGGAGCGAAATCTCCGCGCGCACCCCAGTGTTCGAACCTCAAGGGTCTGCCCAAGGGTCTGCCGGAACCCGAAATCCGACATTTGGCACGCCAGGTAGGGGTGCGCCGGAATTCGTCTTCCACCGCCCCGTTCTCCTCCGACCATCACGCCCATGTCTGACGCTCGTCGGGCCCGCGCCGAGGCCTGGCCGCACTCGCTTCCCGCGTCGCCCAGACGGCCCCTGTCGGCGGGCATCCATGCCGTTCCCCGTCACCTGCCGTCAACGCCGCCACCGGCTCGGCGGGGGACGAACAGCAAGCATCATCTCAGCATCCGCCCGTGCGGCAAGACGGCCGCACCACAACTCCCTCGCTCACCCCAGCTAGTTCTTCGTCCCGCGCGCTCCGCGCACCCATGGAGGCTCGAGCTGCGCTCATCGCGGCGAATGAGCTCCTGTGCTACCGTCCCGTCGACGACGTCTACGACGAATGGCTCAACCGCGTCGCCGAGCTCGTCCGTGCCGTAGGGGGCTCTCCTGCGCCGTCCGTTCCACTGCACTGCACCCCGCCCCGCGCGGGCGACGAGGCTCCGGCGGCGCCCCGGCCGCCTCCTCCTCAAGAAGACGCCATGGCCCCAAGGCGCGGGGCCCCCGGGCGGAACCTGCTCCGTCAGGTGCCAGCGTGGCAAGAACAGAGCTGCCAAGAAGTCCCACGCCCGCCAGAAGCTGCCCGGGCGCTCCCTGCTCGAGCACGTCGCGACCACGCTCCTGCTCCCGCGCGTCAAGACCCCGCGCTGCTCCCAGCTGCTGCGCGTGGGGACATGCAAGACCAGGCTCTCCGTCACCCAAGGCCTCCCGTGGCCACAGCAGGCTGCCGCGCCTTCACCACCGAACTACGCAGCGTCGCGTGGCCTGGCAAGTTCAAGCCAGACTTGCCTCCTCGCTACGACGGCACGGCTGACCCTGCAGAGTTCCTCTAGCTCTACGAGCTGGGCATCGAAGCTGCCAACGGAGACGAGAAGGTCATGGCGAACTGTTTCCCCATGGCACTCAAGGACGGGGCCCGCACCTGGCTCCTGAACCTGGCTCCAGGCACAATCTCCTCCTGGGATGAGATGCGCACCCGCTTCATCGCCAACTTCCAAGGCACTCGCGACCGGCCACCCGCCGTAAGCGACAGGCGCCACATCAAGCAACAGCCCAGGGAGACCCTGCAGAAGTACATCCAGCGCTTCGACAACGCACGCCTCAAGATTCCCAAGGTGACTGAGGAGGCCATCATCTCGGCCTTCTCTGACGGCGTGCGCGACGTCAAGATGAAGGAGGAGCTGGCAATGCATGAAGACCCGTGCAGTTCCTTGGAGCTGTTCAACTTGGCGAACAAGTGCGCCAGGGCTGAGGAAGGGCGTCTCTCCCTCCTCGAGCTGCCTACCGCAGACCCAGAAGAGAAGAAGCTCAAGGCCAAGGATGTGAAGCGCAAGGGGGCTGCCGTGCTCGCGGCAGAACCAGACACCAAGCGGGGCAGAGATCAGCCCGAACCTTCCAAGGGCAGCCGGTACTGTGTGTACCATGACCTCCACACCCACAACACCAACGAATGTCAAGAACTCCGAGCCGTGCGTGAAGGAAGGATCGGCCGTCGCCCCGACCGCGGTGACCGGGGCTACGGTCGAGGAGGAGGAAGGAATGCAGGATGCTGGGAAGACCGTGGCCCGTGCCAAGGGTAGCGCGACCAACCTCGCGAGGATCGCTGGCAAGACCTGCCTCGCGAGAGAGGATGGAGGGATCAGCCTCGCGAGGGAGACTGGAGGGATCAGCCTCGCGAGGATCGCCCGCAAAGCAACGCAGGCCTCCCACCGCTGCCGCCGCAGGCAAGGAGAAACGAGGACCGCCACCAGGACAAGGAGGCTGGGGGCTTCCAGTAGCCGTGCGCGATTGCCTGCGTCTTGGGCGGAGCACAAGCCCCAGCCTCTCAACGCATCTTCAAGCAGTTTGCCCGCAAAGTGAACACAGTCCTCCCCAGGCTCGAAGCCACGCGCCCTCTCAGGTGGTCGGCGTGCGCCATCACGTTCAGCTCAGCAGATCAGCTCAAGTGTGCGGCTACAGCCGGAGTCCTCCCGATGCTTTGCTCCCCAATTATCAGCAACGTGGTGGTCACCAAGACCCTCATCGATGGCGGGGCAGGGCTCAACGTCCTGTCCGTGGAGACGTTCAACAGCCTCCAAGTGCCCTACAACCAGCTTTAGCCAACCAAGCCTTTCTCCGGTATCACTGATGGCTCCACGGTCCCGATTGGGCAGGTCCGCCTCCCTGTCACCTTTGGGGCACGTGACAACTACCGCACCGAGCTCATCGACTTCGACGTCGCCCACATTCGCCTACCGTACAACGCCATCCTCGGCTACCCAGCGCTGGCCAAGTTCATGGCCATAACTCACCACGGCTACAACGTCCTCAAGATGCCAGGAAGTGGCGGAGTCATCACGGTGCCCTGTGAAGAGAAGGACGCGTTGTGTTCCCTGGAACGAGCCTTTCAGGCCGCGTCACTGGAAGACCCGGATCGTGGAGGCAGGAGGCCTCCCGAGACCGCCCCCAAGAAGAAGAAGACATCGTCCGGCCCGACCACTCAGGAGGCAGGCCCCTTTGGGCCCACGCCTGCCCAGGGGGAACCTCCCTCCATCGCATAGGAAAGCGCGCCCGGCGCCCTCCTCAGGCAGGGCTCGGGGGCTCTCCCCTGAAGGGCCACCGACCTAGCTAGGGTCACGAGGGAGGCGCTTGGGCACCACCTGGAGGCGTGTTTTGAAGCACGTTTCCCTCGAGAAGGAGCAAGGCAAGGAGATCCAGACCCTCAGGAGTTCGTCAGGAAGGCCATTCAGGAGCTACAGGAGTCAAGAGTCATGAGAGGCGGCCGTCGCCGACCAGCAGTGGCCCCCCATCCAGGCGAGGATGGCGGGCTGCGCGTCTGCATCGATGTACCAGGGCTCAACCAAGTCGCCTCCCTGGAGCGCCTCTGGCCCTCGCGAGTGGGGCGCTGTGGAGGTCCACCCCACAGCTACGTTCGCATGCCTTACGGCTTGCCGAGCACGACTAACATGTACCAGCGCCTCATGAGGGGCATCGCGGAGGCACGAGAGGCCAGGCGTACCGTAGCCCTGGCGGAGATGGAGATGGTCCACGAGGAGCCGCCAGCGCCTCCGGAGCCTCCCGAGGCTCCTGGGCCTGGGGGCTCATGAGAATCGGCTTTCGCAGCCCACCGAGTCTGCAACACCAACACCCGTTTATCTTCAGCGTCATCAGGTGACATCTCTCTAGTTTCACTTCCAACTGGGAGCGCCCCCCGAGGGCTGCATTATTCCCAGGCCTCGAGGGTCCGTCCCTGCGTCTTGTATCCCTTTTTATTCTATGTTGTCAGCTTACCTTGTTGGGGGCGCCCCTTGGGCCGCATGATCCCCAAGCCGCTCGGGCCAGGCCCAGTGGCATGTATCCCATTTGCATTTATTTCCGATTATGCGTTAAACCCACCATGCATGATTATTCGATGCCGGTCCACGGCACCTCTTCTTCTCCATGCCGACCACTTGCATGTTAAAGGGGGGTACCTGAGCATCGCGACTCAGGGCTCTTACTGGCTCTCCAGCCCTCACCCTCTCGCCTTGTCCATGGCATCGCGACCTGGCATACCACCGACGGCTGAGACTAGCTTGAGGGCCGGGACCCGAGGATGTAGAGTGCAGGCATCTAACCAAATTTGCAGGGACACATCACAAGATAAGGCCCAGTGCCAGGCGCAACCCGCCTAGAGGTAGGGCCCTGTGAGTCCCGCGCTGGCTCACGGGTACCCAGATACACATCGCCAGGCCCTACCGTGCCAGCCACGTGTCAGGGCGGGGCTGTACACGCCCCGGGGGCTCCTCCCGGAGGGGCCCCCCTCCCACGTACCAGTGGAAGCACCATGCTCCGTGTTGGCTGACGACACTGCCGAGGAGCGGCTATGCCCGTACACATACGGTAGTACTATGCTCCGTGCTGGTGATAAACAACTGAGGGTGGCCCCCGGGCCGCATCAACCTCAGGGAGCCCAGAGCTTAGTGTCTAGCCTCATCGTAATGCCTCCCCTTGGGAGTGCCGCGCGAGGGGGCTGGGCACGGGGGTTGCGCCTGGGACACACCCAGACGCACGCCGCCCAGCCAGGTCCCCTCGGGCCTGGTTCGCCGCGCGTCTCTCCCCGAGCGGAGCCAAGGTACGAAGGCCGTTTGAGCGTCAAGGGGGACTCCTGAGCATCGCGACTCAGGAGCCTAACTGGTCACGTAGCCCCTCACTCCGTGGCCCCGTCCTGGTTTCTGGTCGGGACCATCGCTGGGTGAGGCACGCGCGCGGCCGGGCTCTGCAGACGTAGAACGGTGGATCCACCCACATCATACCTCCCTACTTGCTGTTCATGCGTCAAGGGGGACTCCTGAGCATCGCGACTCAGGAGCCTAACTGGTCACGTAGCCCCTCACTCCGTGGCCCCGTCCTAGTTTCTGGTCGGGACCATCGCTGGGTGAGGCACGCGCGCGGCCGGGCTCTGCAGACGTAGAACGGTGGATCCACCCACATCATACCTCCCTACTTGCTGTTCATGCGTCAAGGGGGACTCCTGAGCATCGCGAATCAGGAGTCTAACTGGTCACGTAGCCCCTCACTCCGTGGCCCCGTCCTAGTTTCCGGTCAGGACCATCGCTTGGTGAGGCACGCGCGCGGCCGGGCTCTGCAGACGTAGAACGGTGGATCCACCCACATCACACCTCCCTACTTGGTGTTCGTGCGCCAAGGGGGACTCCTGAGCATCGCGACTCAGGAGCCTAACTTGTCACGTAGCCCCTCACTCCTTGGTCCCGTCCTGGTTTCCGGTCGGGACTATTGCTGGGTGAGGTACGCGCGGGGCCGGGCTCTGCCAGCGTAGAACATAAGCAAGTAGGAAGGAAAAGCGCAAATTTCAAGGAATTCAAAAGCAAATATTACAGTCCACACCGTTATCTCGATGCCCAACGCAAGTTTAAACGCCTCCCCGAGGCATGATACACGTGCAGGAACTAAAAGCAGGACAGGAGCCGTGACGGAGTCACTTATCGGCGGTGGAGCAGCGCGGATCGGGTTCGCCTCACGGAGCAGCGGGGTCGGCAGCGCCTTGCTCCGGCTTGGTGCTGAAGGCCCGGAACTTCCCCAGCACAGCCTCCGCATGACCATTCACGGCCTCGGCACCACCTGAAGGGCCCCTTCGCCCGGGCCACGGGGGATGAGCCGTTTGTTCGGCGGGAGTGGGTCTGGCCCCTCTCGGGGAGCCTTTCCCTTCTCTGCCGTCGAGAACCGGCGGATCGGAGCCATCGCGGCAAGACGGAGCAAGAATTGGGAAAAAGGAGAAGCAAGGAGGGATGGACTGGAAGGGCGCGCGCCGTTCCGTACTTATGGCCGGCGAAGGCCAACCGCCGACCTCCACGATCGCAGGTAAACATGACCCGTTTTTGCATGCAGGGACTTGTCCAATCCGTGCAGTTGCCGAGGCGTCGTGGGGAAGTGGAGACGCCCACGTCCAACCAACCGCCACGCAGTGCCCAAGGCCGCAGGCTGTTAGGGCCCGCGGTGCTTCGCTCTTGCCCTTCCGCCTCCCTGCACGGCCAAGTCCGGGCGCGCCTTGGGCCCGGGGGCTACTGTCGGCGTTCTGGGAACGGGGGTCCCCAGACTTGCCTGCCTGCGGCCTGCGGCGTGGTTCAAAGGGGGGCCCAGCACGGCCCGTCTTCACCAACACAAACCTAAGACCCCCGCGAGGGGCCAAGCCTCGCAGGGCGGACGACGCGGAGCTTCCTCAGGCACGGCCTCGTCAGGCTGGCTCACGAGGAGACGGAGAGCTCAAGGCGGGGTACCTCACGAGGTGACCGTGACGCAAGCCATGACGACTCAGGGCGCCAGGCGGGTGCCAGCCCGCGCAGCGTCCTCCTTTCCTCTTTGGTGCAAAGGGGGCAAGCGCAGCCGCGGAGTACCGAGGCGTCAGGCAAAGGTTGCCATTTTGGTGCAATGAGACCAAGATCAGGAGGACTACGAGACGGAGGTCACCGTGGAGCCCAAGACGGCGTCATCACCAGAGCTTTGCGCAGGCGAAGACTACTTTTGTCAGGATAGCTGATACTTGCTGTCTCCCTTCAAATTAGCCCGCCATTGTTGGCTCCCTTCCCGCTCGATATTTGGGAAGAGGACCAGGGCCTCTATAAATAGGACCAGCCACCCACATGGCAAGGGGTTTGGTCGGTTGGCTAGAGAGAGGGAGAGAGAGAGAAAGGTGACTGAACTCCACCGAGCAGTTCATCGCCCCAGCCAAGAACAGACCCTTGCGAGGCTGTTCTTCCTTGTATTGTTCATCATCATCAGCCCAAGAGGCAATCCACCACACCACACACTGGAGTAGGGTATTACACCACAACGGTGGCCCGAACCAGTATAAACCCTGTGTCTCTTGAGTTGTTCTTTCCGTAGTTTTAGATCCTAGCATGGCGGAGGGGTGCAGGTAGGTAGGAGGCGAAATCTCCGCGCGCACCCCAGTGTTCGAACCCCAAGGGTCTGCTGGAACCCGAAATCCGACATTTGGCATGCTAGGTAGGGGTGCGCCGGAATTCGTCTTCCACCGCCCCGTTCTCCTCCGACCATCACGCCCATGTCTGACGCTCGTCGGGCCCACGCCGAGGCCGGGCCGCACTCGCTTCCCGCGTCGCCCAGACGGCCCCTGTCGACGGGCATCCATGCCGTTCCCCGTCACCTGCCGTCAACGCCGCCACCGGCCCGGCGGGGGACGAACAGCAAGCATCATCTTAGCATCCGTCCGTGCGGCAAGACGGCCGCACCACAACTCCCTCGCTCACCCCAGCTGGTTCTTCATCCCGCGCGCTCCGCGCACCCATGGAGGCTCGAGCTGCGCTCATCGCGGTGAATGAGCTCCTGCGCTACCGTCCCGTCGACGACGTCTACGACGAATGGCTCGACCGCGTCGCCGAGCTCGTCCGCGCCGCAGGGGGCTCTCCTGCGCCATCCGTTCCACTGCATCGCACCCCGCCCCGCGCGGGCGACGAGGCTCCGGCGGCGCCCCGGCCGCCTCCTCCTCATGAAGACGCCATGGACCCAAGGCGCGGGGCCCCCGGGCGGAACCCGCTCCGTCAGGTGCCAGCGTGGCAAGAACAGAGCTGCCAAGAAGTCCCACGCCCGCCAGAAGCTGCCCGGGCGCTCCCTGCTCAAGCACGTCGCGACCACGCTCCTGCTCCCGCGCGTCAAGACCCCGCGTTGCTCCCAGCTGCTGCGCGTGGGGACATGCAAGACCAGGCTCTCCGTCACCCAAGGCCTCCCGCAGCCACAGCAGGCTGCCGCGCCTTCACCACCGAACTACGCAGCGTCGCGTGGCCCGGCAAGTTCAAGCCAGACTTGCCTCCTCGCTACGACGGCACGGCTGACCCTGCAGAGTTCCTCTAGCTCTACGAGCTGGGCATCGAAGCTGCCAACGGAGACGAGAAGGTCATGGCGAACTGGTTCCCCATGGCACTCAAGGACGGGGCCCGCACCTGGCTCCTGAACCTGGCTCCAGGCACAATCTCCTCCTGGGACGAGATGCGCACCCGCTTCATCGCCAACTTCCAAGGCACTCGCGACCGGCCACCCGCCGTAAGCGACATGCGCCGCATCAAGCACCAGCCCGGGGAGACCCTGCAGAAGTACATCCAGCGCTTCAACAACGCACGCATCAAGATTCCCAAGGTGACTGAGGAGGCCATCATCTCGGCCTTCTCCGACGGCGTGCGCGACGTCAAGATGAAGGAGGAGCTGGCAATGCATGAAGACCTGCACACTTCCTTGGAGCTGTTCAACTTGGCGAACAAGTGCGCCAGGGCTGAGGAAGGGCGTCTCTCCCTCCTCGAGCTGCCTACCGCAGACCCAGAAGAGAAGAAGCTCAAGGCCAAGGATGTGAAGCGCAAGGGGGCTGCCGTGCTCGCGGCAGAACCAGACACCAAGCGGGGCAGAGATCAGCCCGAACCTTCCAAGGGCAGCCGGTACTGTGTGTACCATGACCTCCACACCCACAACACCAACGAATGTCAAGAACTCTGAGCCATGCGTGAAGGAAGGATCGGCCGTCGCCCCGACCGCGGTGACCGGGGCTACGGTCGAGGAGGAGGAAGGAACGCAGGATGCTGGGAAGACCGTGGCCCGTGCCAAGGGTAGCGCGACCAACCTCGCGAGGATCGCTGGCAAGACCTGCCTCGCGAGAGAGGATGGAGGGATCAGCCTCGCGAGGGAGACTGGAGGGATCAGCCTCGCGAGGATCGCCCGCAAAGCAACGCAGGCCTCCCACCGCTGCCGCCGCAGGCAAGGAGAAACGAGGACCGCCACCAGGACAAGGAGGCTGGGGGCTTCCAGTAGCCGTGCGCGATTGCCTGCGTCTTGGGCGGAGCACAAGCCCCAGCCTCTCAACGCATCTTCAAGCAGTTTGCCCGCAAAGTGAACACAGTCCACCCCAGGCTCGAAGCCACGCGCCCTCTCAGGTGGTCGGCGTGCGCCATCACGTTCAGCTCAGCAGATCAGCTCAAGTGTGCGGCTACAGCCGGAGTCCTCCCGATGCTTTGCTCCCCAATTATCAGCAACGTGGTGGTCACCAAGACCCTCATCGACGGCGGGGCAGGGCTCAACGTCCTGTCCGTGGAGACGTTCGACAACCGCCAAGTGCCCTACAGCCAGCTTCAGCCAACCAAGCCTTTCTCCGGTATCACTGATGGCTCCACGGTCCCGATTGGGCAGGTCCGCCTCCCTGTCACCTTCGGGGCACGCGACAACTACCGCACCGAGCTCATCGACTTCGACGTCGCCCACATTCTCCTACCGTACAACGCCATCCTCGGCTACCCAGCGCTGGCCAAGTTCATGGCCGTAACTCACCACGGCTACAACGTCCTCAAGATGCTAGGAAGCGGCGGAGTCATCACGGTGCCCTGTGAAGAGAAGGACGCGGTGTGTTCCCTGGAACGAGCCTTTCAGGCCGCGTCACTGGAAGACCCGGATCGTGGAGGCAGGAGGCCTCCCGAGACCGCCCCCAAGAAGAAGAAGACATCGTCCGGCCCGACCACTCAGGAGGCAGGCCCCTCTGGGCCCATGCCTGCCCAGGGGGAACCTCCCTCCATCGCATAGGAAAGCGTGCCCGGCGCCCTCCTCAGGCATGGCTCGGGGGCTCTCCCCTAGAGGGCCACCGACCTAGCTAGGGTCACGAGGGAGGCGCTTGGGCACCACCTGGAGGCGTGTTTTGAAGCACATTTCCCTCGAGAAGGAGCAAGGCAAGGAGATCCAGACACTCAGGAGTTCGTCAGGAAGGCCATTCAGGAGCTACAGGAGTCAAGAGTCATGAGAGGCGGCCGTCGCCTACCAGCAGTGGCCCCCCATCTAGGCGAGGATGGCGGGCTGCACGTCTGAATCGATGTACCAGGGCTCAACCAAGTCGCCTCCCTGGAGCGCCTCTGGCCCTCGCGAGTGGGGCGCTGTGGAGGTCCACCCCACAGCTACGTTCGCATGCCTTACGGCTTGCCGAGCACGACTAACATGTACCAGCGCCTCATGAGGGGCATCGCGGAGGCATGAGAGGCCAGGTGTACCGTAGCCCTGGCGGAGATGGAGATGGTCCGCGAGGAGCCGCCAGCGCCTCCGGAGCCTCCTGAGGCTCCTGGGCCTGGGGGCTCATGAGAATCGGCTTCCGCAGCCCACCGAGTCTGCAACACCAACACCCCTTCATCTTCAGCGTCATCAGGTGACATCTCTCTAGTTTCACTTCCAACTGGGAGCGCCCCCCCAGGGCTGCATTATTCCCAGGCCTCGAGGGTCCGTCCCTGCGGCGTGTATCCCTTTTTATTCTATGTTGTCAGCTTACCTTGTTGGGGGCGCCCCTTGGGCCGCATGATCCCCAAGCCGCTCGGGCCAGGCCCAGTGGCATGTATCCCATTTGCATTTATTTCCGATTATGCGTTAAACCCACCATGCATGATTATTCGATGCCGGTCCACGGCACCTCTTCTTCTCCATGCCGACCACTTGCATGTTAAAGGGGGGTACCTGAGCATCGCGACTCAGGGCTCTTACTGGCTCTCCAGCCCTCACCTTCTGGCCTTGTCCATGGCATCGCGACCTGGCATACCAGCGATGGCTGAGACCAGCTTGAGGGCCGGGACCCGAGGACGTAGAGTGCAGGCATCTAACCAAATTTGCAGGGACACATCACAAGATAAGGCCCAGTGCCAGGCGCAACCCGCCTAGAGGTAGGGCCCCGTGAGTCCCGCGCTGGCTCATGGGTGCCCAGATACACCTCGCCAGGCCCTACCGTGCCAGCCACGTGTCAGGGCGGGGCTGTACACGCCCCGGGGGCTCCTCCCGGAGGGCCCCCCTCCCACGTACCAGTGGAAGCACCATGCTCCGTGCTGGCTGACGACACTGCCGAGGAGCGGCTATGCCCGTACACATACGGTAGTACTATGCTCCGCGCTGGTGATAAACAACTGAGGGTGGCCCCCGGGCCGCATCAACCTCAGGGATCCCAGAGCTCAGTGTCTAGCCTCATGGTAACGCCTCCCCTCGGGAGTGCCGCGCGAGGGGGCTGGGCACGGGGGCTGCGCCTGGGTCACACCCAGACGCACGCTGCCCAGCCAGGTCCCCCCGGGCCTGGTTCGTCGCGCGTCTCTCCCCGAGCGGAGCCAAGGTACGAAGGCCGTTTGAGTGTCAAGGGGGACTCCTGAGCATCGCGACTCAGGAGCCTAACTGGTCACGTAGCCCCTCACTCCGTGGCCCCGTCCTGGTTTCTGGTCAGGACCATCGCTGGGTGAGGCACGCGCGCGGCCGGGCTCTGCAGACGTAGAACGGTGGATCCACCCAC
This sequence comes from Triticum urartu, assembly GCF_003073215.2. NCBI lineage: Eukaryota > Viridiplantae > Streptophyta > Magnoliopsida > Poales > Poaceae > Triticum > Triticum urartu. The sequence goes on from NC_053028.1 coordinate 542,502,199, forward strand.
ATCATACCTCCCTACTTGCTGTTCATGCGTCAAGGGGGACTCCTGAGCATCGCGACTCAGGAGCCTAACTGGTCACGTAGCCCCTCACTCCGTGGCCCCATCCTAGTTTCCGGTCGGGACCATCGCTTGGTGAGGCACGCGCGCGGCCGGGCTCTGCAGACGTAGAACGGTGGATACACCCACATCACACCTCCCTACTTGGTGTTCGTGCGCCAAGGGGGACTCCTGAGCATCGCTACTCAGGAGCCTAACTTGTCACGTAGCCCCTCACTCCTTGGTCCCGTCCTGGTTTCCGGTCGGGACTATTGCTGGGTGAGGTACGCGCGGGGCCGGGCTCTGCCGGCGTAGAACATAAGCAAGTAGGAAGGAAAAGCGCAAATTTCAAGGAATTCAAAAGCAAATATTACAGTCCACACCGTTATCTCGATGCCCAACGCAAGTTTAAACGCCTCCCCGAGGCATGATACATGTGCAGGAACTAAAAGCAGGACAGGAGCCGTGACGAAGTCACTTATCGGCGGTGGAGCAGCGCGGATCGGGTTCGCCTCACGGAGTAGCGGGGTCGGCAGCGCCTTGCTCCGGCTTGGTGCTGAAGGCCCGGAACTTCCCCAGCAGAGCCTCCGCGCGACCATTCACGGCCTCGGCACCACCTGAAGGGCCCCTTCGCCCGGGCCACGGGGGATGAGCCGTTTCTTCGGCGGGAGTGGGTCTGGCCCCTCTCGGGGAGCCTTTCCCTTCTCTGCCGTCGAGAACCGGTGGATCGGAGCCATCGCGACAAGACGGAGCAAGAATTGGGAAAAAGGAGAAGCAAGGAGGGATGGACTGGAAGGGCGCGCGCCGTTCCGTACTTATGGCCGGCGAAGGCCAACTGCCGACCTCCACGATCGCAGGTAAACATGACCCGTTTTTGCATGCAGGGACTTGTCCAATCCGTGCAGTTGCCAAGGCGACGTGGGGAAGTGGAGACGCCCACGTCCAACCAACCGCCACGCAGCGCCCAAGGACGCAGGCTGTTAGGGCCCGCGGCGCTTCGCTCTTGCCCTTCCGCCTCCCTGCACGGCCAAGTCCGGGTGCGCCTTGGGCCCGGGGGCTACTGTTGGCGTTCTGGGAACAGGGGTCCCCAGACTTGCCTGCCTGCGGCCTGTGGCGTGGCTCAAAGGGGGGACCAACACGGCCCGTCTTCACCAACACAAACCCAAGACCCTCGCGAGGGGCCAAGCCTCGCGGGGCGGACGACGCGGAGCTTCCTGAAGCACGGCCTCGTCAGGCTGGCTCACGAGGAGGCAGAGAGATCAAGGCGGGGTACCTCACGAGGTGCCCGTGATGCAAGCCATGACGACTCAGGGCGCCAGGCGGGTGCCAGCCCGCGCAGCGTCCTCCTTTCCTCTTTGGTGCAAAGGGGGCAAGCGCAGCCGCGGAGTACCGAGGCGTCAGGCAAAGGTTGCCATTTCGGTGCAACGAGACCAAGATCAGGAGGACTACGAGACGGAGGTCACCGTGGAGCCCAAGACGGCGTCATCACCAGAGCTTTGCGCAGGCGAAGACTACTTTTGTCAGGATAGCTGATACTTGCTGTCCCCCTTCAAATTAGCCCGCCATTGTTGGCTCCCTTCCCGCTCGATATTTGGGAAGAGGACCAGGGCAGGGCCTCTATAAATAGGACCAGCCACCCAAATGGCAAGGGGGTTCGGTCGGTTGCTGGAGGCAGAGAGAGAGAAGGGGGACTAAACTCCACCGAGCAGTTCATCGCCCCAGCCAAGAACAGACCCTCGCGAGGCTGTTCTTCCTTGTATGGTTCATCATCATCAGCCCAAGAGGCAATCCACCACACCACACACTGGAGTAGGGTATTACACCACAACGGTGGCCCGAACCAGTATAAACCCTGTGTCTCTTGAGTTGTTCTTTCCGTAGTTTTAGATCCTAGTCCTAGCATGGCGGAGGGGTGCAGGTAGGTAGGAGGCGAAATCTCCGCGCGCACCCCAGTGTTCGAACCCCAAGGGTCTGCCGGAACCCAAAATCCGACAGCACCATTGTACACACTTGAGCCTTAGTGATCATGCGGAGACCCCTCAGAGCAGGACTAGGGGTGTTATCTCCTAGGAGATCCCCTAACCTGGGTAAAGTTCGCCGACGTACGTGTCTACGCCTCATCCCGCTTCCGGGCACCGGCGACGTTCTACTCGCTCCCACCATGATAAGCCATCCATTGGCATATGTCGCACCCATCCCATGATATTTGGAACCCACCATGGGGCGAGGTGCACCGTCGTCTGGAGACCTGTTCTGGACGGGAACCCTTTCTCCCCCTGGCGAGTATAGCCAGCCCGGCACGCCAGACGGAGTCTGTGCCGACGCGCTGTGCGGCGGGGAGCTCGCCTGCGCAGCGAGCTGCCTCGCCTACCTTGTTAGCGAGGTCTGCCTCTCCAACAAGCCGGCGTCCGATGCGGGCGATGACGGCCCCGAGAGCCTCCTCGTCAGCCTCCTCGATCAGCTCCATGTCGCCAGCGAGCCCGCTGTGGATTTGGAATCAGTTGGCTCCACCGACCCGATGCTTGTCGACTCTGACACTGCTTCGCTTGACGTGTTCCCCACCAACGTGGTGGTCTACGACGAGCCGCCTCCTTGTGAGGAGAGCGGCGAAAGCGCCGTCACGGAGGTGCTTGTCATCGGCCACAGTGAGCACTCTGGCGGAGATGCTCACGACCCGCTCAACACGGCACTACAAGACCTGACGGCACCCATCCCAGAAGATGCCGATGCCGAGATGCTGGAGGCACGCCGCCTCCAGCTCGTCGAGGGCGCCAAGAAGCTGGCTAGCATGAGACGCCTGTCGGAAGCCTACCAGTGCGAGATGGACCGCGCCGTGGGCGGCACACCGGCTCCCGCTGGGCCCAGCCGCCTTGGTGCGGTCCAGCAACGCGGCGTGGCCATCGCCAGCCTGCTCGGGGCGGATCGCCCCGTCTACGCCACGCCCACGGAAAATAACTGAGCTGCCCAGGTGGCAGCAGAAGAACTAGAAAAGTTTGGGGGCGAAGAGCATCGCCAGATGGCGGAGCGCGTCCAGCGGCTCCTCGATGCGGCTGCTGAGCAGCACGAGGCCGGTTGCCGCACTGAGGCGCCACACTGGAAAAACGACGATCCGCCTCTTCGCCGAGACCAAGGCGCGAAATCTTGGACGCCGACTGGTGATGTCCGCGGGAGAAGAGACAAGGAGCTGGCTGCCAGCCACAGCCGGACTCGCATCACCATTGAGCGCGACCAAGACGGCCACCAAAGAGGAGTGGAACGACGGGATGACTGTCTGCCTCCTCCCCCTCGAAGGGAAAGGCGCGTCACCCCGCCACCTGTGGAGCACCCGACACTCGGCGACCGCCTTGGCCGCCGAGAGGGAGTCGGAGAGAACGATGCCCGCCACCGGATCGACCGTCTCCACCGGTCCCTGGCGCTAGAAGAGGAAGATGAATTGGGCCCGCGCTGTTTCGGCCCCCGCATTCGAGACGAGCCCTTCCCCAAAGGGTTCATGCTCCCAAGAGACACGCCCAAATATATCGGCTCCGTGAAGCCGGAGGACTGGCTGGTCGACTACTCCACACCCATCAGCATAGCCAACGGCAACAAGCGCGTTGCCGTGAAGTATGTCCCGCTCATGCTCCAGGGCACAGCCCGGACATGGCTGAATAGTCTGAAGCCCCGCAGCATCAACAGTTGGGTTGACTTCACAGAAGCCTTCATCCGCAACTTCACCAGCACGTACAAGCGGCCGCCTAAGCCTCGCCAGCTCTCCTTGTGCGTGCAAGGCCCCAATGAGTCGACTCACGACTACCTCACGCGCTAGGCCGAGCTCCGCAACTCTTGCGAAGGCATGCATGAGGTGCAGGCTATCGAGTACTTCACCACTGGGTGCCGGGAGGGCACCCTCCTCTAGCACTGACTCCTCTGTGACGAGCCGGCGACCCTCGACGAGCTGTTCATCATAGCAGATAAATATACCACGGCCGACTCCTCCATGAAGGCAGAAATTCAAGTTGATGCGTCTGGCAAAGTAGCACCTCAGGCTCCTCGAACCCCGGCTGGAGACACCAGCCGGCGCCAGCAACAGAGTGACAACAAGCGCAAAGCCATACAACCAGCTTCCATAAGCCGACAGGTGGCAGCAGTCGAAGACCAGCAGTCGGATGGGCAGCCTTCGTCCAAACGCCCGAAGGGCGGCAAGTCCAATTGGATGGCAGCCTTCTCATATGAGCAGACTCTTGATGCACCCTGCAAATTCCACAGTGGTGCGAAGCCGTCCAACCATACCACTCGGAAGTGCCATTGGCTCACCAGGATCACCAAGGGAGACGACCTTCCGCCTCCTCTGCCTACTGGGTAGTAGACACCCCCTCCCCCTTAGCAGCCGGCGTTCGACCATTCAGAGCCATACAAGACGAGTACCCTGAAGAGCACGTAGCTTATGTCGTGTTCACTAGTGTGGCCGACGATAAGCACAACAGACGGCAACGACAGCAAGAGGTGAATGCAGTAACATCAGAGACCCTCAAGTTCATGCATTGGTCCGAGAAGCCCATCAACTGGAGCAGAGCCGACCACCCGGATGTGATGCCCAATACCGGTTCCTACGCCCTGGTTCTGGATGCCACCTTTGCCACTGATAAGCCAGCTCCTCGGTTTTCCCGTGTTCTGATAGATGGTGGTAGGAGCATCAATATTCTGTACAAAGATACCATGGAGAAGTTAGGAATCAGACAAAGGCAGCTTCAGCTCAGCCAAACTGTATTCCATGGCATAGTTCTTGGCCTTTCCTGCTCACCAATCGGCAAGATCCAAATAGACGTCCTCTTTGGGGATAAGGATCACTTCCGTCGAGAGCCCGTCTGGTTTGAAGTGGTGGACCTCAAGAGCCCATACCATGCGCTACTTGGCCGACCTGCACTGGCCAAGTTCATGGCGGTCCCCCATTACGCTTACCTCAAGATGAAGATGCCGAGTTCTAAGGGAATTCTGACCATAACCGGGGACTACAAGAAGTCGTCCGCTTGTGCGGCTGAAAGCAGTCGGCTGGCCGAGTCTCTCGTGATCGCAGCCGAGAGGCAGCTTCTTGACCGAGTTGTGGTGATGGCAGGCAAGCAGCTGGAGATGTCACCCCACCCCAAGGAGTCGGAAGCCGAGGGCTCGTTCAAGCCGGCCAAGGAGACAAAGAAGATTCCCTTGGACTCAGAGCACCCGGAGAGGTACGCTGTCGTAGGTGCAAACCTCAACAGCAAATAGGAAGGCGAGCTCAGCGATTTCCTCCGTGAGAATCGGGACATCTTTGCATGGTCACCAAAAGACATGCCGGGTGTTCCGACGGATTTCGCCGAGCACAAGTTACATGTCCGATCTGATGCCAAGCCGGTCAGGCATCCCTTGCGCCACCTGTCAGAAGAGAAGAGAAGAGTTGTCGGAGAAGAGATAACCCGGCTGCTAGCAGCCGGCTTCATCATGGAAGTACTCTTCCCAGAGTGGTTGGCCAACCCAGTCCTTGTGCTGAAGAAAAACAAGCAATGGCGCATGTGTATTGATTACACCAGCCTCAACAAAGCCTGCCCCAAAGACCCGTTGACTTTGCCAAGAATTGACCAAGTGACAGACTCCACAGCCGGATGCGAGCTGTTGAGTTTCTTGGATGCATACTCAGGGTATCACCAGATCAAGCTGAACCCGGCCGACTGACTAAAGACCGCCTTCATCATGCCATTTGGAGCCTTCTGCTACTTAAGCATGACATTCGGCTTGAGGAATGTCGGCGCCACGTTTCAACGTTGTATGCAAAAGTGTCTCCTCAAGAAACTCGGCAGAAACGCCCACGTTTACGTGGACGATGTCGTGGTGAAGACGGAGAAGCGCAGAACGCTGCTAGAAGACCTCAAGGAGACCTTTGAGAACCTGCGCCAATTTCAGATCAAGCTCAACCCGGAGAAATGCATCTTCGGAGTGCCTGCCGGCCAGCTCCTTGGCTTCCTGGTCTCGGAACGCGGCATAGAGTGCAACCCTATGAAGATCAAGGCTATCGAGAGGATGGAAGTGCCCACCCGACTGCTCGACGTACAAAAGTTCACTGGCTGCTTGGCATCCATCAGCCGTTTCATCAGTCGGCTAGGAGAGAAGTCTCTCCCCCTGCACCAGCTCATGAAGAAGACCACTTTTTTCGAGAGGAAGGACAAGGCGAATGAAGCATTTCTCCAGCTCAAGAAGACGTTGACCACTCCACCTGTCCTGGTGGCTCCGACTCCTAAGGAGCCCATGCTCCTCTACATCGCCGCCACCGGCCGGGTGGTCAACACAGTCATAGTGGTAGAACGCAAGGAGGAAGGCAAGGCACTACCAGTCCAGAGACCGGTGTACTACTTGAGTGAAGTACTGTCAACCTCCAAGCAAAACTACCCCCACTATCAGAAGATGTGCTACGGCGTGCATTTTGCCGCCAAAAAATTGAAGCCGTACTTTCAGAGCACCCAATCACTGTTATCTGCACTGCCCCGCTCGCCGAGATCATTGGAAGCCGAGATGCCTCTGGCCGACTGGCCAAATGGGCCATAGATTTGGCCCCCTACACCATCTACTACCAGCCTCGCACCGCCATCAAGTCATAGGCGCTGGCCGACTTCCTCATCGACTAGTCCGAGACCCAGTACCTGCCACCGGCGCCAGACTCCACCCATTGGCGGATGCACTTTGATGGTTCCAAGATGCGCACCGGTTTGGGAGCCGGCACCGTCCTCACCTCTCCCAAAGGCGACAAGCTCAGATATGTGCTACGAATCCATTTTGCTGCTTCCGACAACGTTGCTGAATACGAGGCACTCATTCACGAGCTCTGGCTTGCCAAAGAGCTCGGCATTCGCCAGATCCTGTGCTACGGTGACTCCGACTTGGTGGTCCAGCAGTCGTCAGGCGACTGGGACGCCAAGGATGCAAACATGGCGAGCTATCGTTTCCTCGTACAGCAGCTCAGTGGGTATTTCGATGGGTGCGAGTTTCTCCATGTGCCAAGAAACGACAATGAGCAAGCAGACGCCTTGGCGTGAATCGGCTCCACCCGTCAAGCAATACCAACCGGCATCACCCTACAACGCCTCCTCAAGCCGCTTGTCAAGCCATCGCCAGAGTCGGATTCCATCTTCGTGCCGGCTCCTCCCAAAGTAGTCGGATCCGGCTCAAGAGCTCCAGTAGTCGGCACGGGAATTTTGGCAGGCGGCTCGGGGACTGTGGCAATTGCACCCGGCCCAGGGATTTCGGAGCCCGGCCCGGGGACTGCAGCGGCCAGCCCGGGGACTTCAGAGCCCGGCCCGGGGTCTGCAGCAGTCGGCCTGGAGACTTTATCGACCCAGCAAGCGGCGGCGGTGGCCGACTCCAACCCGCCGCCTCCCGGCCCAACCACCCTCGTCCCAGTTGCAGTCCTAACAGTTGAAGAAATCACAGCACCTTCATGGGCCCAGCCCATCCTCAACTTTATGGTAAACAAGGAGTTGTCGACTGATGAGATCTCAGCCAGGCAAGTGCAACGACGGGCGGCAGCATACACCATAGTCAACAGAGAGCTCGTGAGACGCAGTGTCACCGGTGTCTACCAGCGCTGCGTCGAGCTGGAGCAAGGCCAAGCAATCCTCAAAGACATCCATCAAGGCGAATGTGGCCACCATGTAGCTTCAAGAGCGCTTGTCGCCATGGTTTTTTCTGGCCAACTGCCCTGGAAGACACCAAGAGCTTGGTCCAGAAATGCAAAGGGTGCCAGAAGTTTCGTTCAAAGCCTCATCAGCCGGCTTCTGCACTCAAGACTATTCCCATAGCCTGGCCCTTTGCCGTCCGGGGCCTGGATATGGTGGGACCATTCAAGACGGCAAGAGGTGGCCTAACTCATCTGCTTGTCGCGGTGGACAAGTTCACAAAGTGGATAGAAGCAAAACCAATCAAGAATTTGAATGGTCCGACTGCTGTGACTTTCATCTCTGACATCACCGTCCGGTACGGCATACCACACAGCATCATCACCGACAACGGCACGAATTTCGCGAAGGGAGCCTTGGCCCGTTTCTGCGCGACGCAGGGCATCTGACTGGACCTAGCGTCCGTTGCTCATCCGCAGTCAAACGGCCAAGTGGAGCGAGCAAACGGCCTTATTTTGTCCGGCATCAAGCCCCGGCTGGTCGAGCCTTTGGAGCGGTCGGCCGGCTACTGGCTCGATGAGCTGCCGGCCGTCCTCTGAAGTCTGCGCACAGCTCCGAACAAGTCAACTGGCTTCACCCCTTTCTTCCTCGTCTACGGTGCCGAAGCTGTCATCCCAACGGACATAGAATTCGACTCCCCTCGAGTCACCATGTACACCGAAGAGGAGGCAGAAGAAGCACGTCAAGACAACGTCGATCTGCTGGAAGAGGGCCGGCTGCTGGCACTTAGCCAGTCCAGCATCTACCAGTAGAGCCTACGACGATACTACAACCGGAAGGTCAAGCCGAGATCTTTCCAAGAAGGAGACCTTGTGCTCCGGCTGATCCAGCGAACAGCCGGCCAGCACAAGATCTCGGCGCCTTGAGAAGGCCCCTTCATCATCAGCAAGGTGTTTGGCAATGACTCCTACTACCTGATCGACACTCAGAAGCCTCGAGCACGCAAGAGGGACGACTCCGGCAAGGATACAGAGCGGCCATGGAATGCAAATCTCCTTCGAAGATTTTACAGTTGATGCAGTATGTACCATGCTACCTTTTGTATTAAAGTACGAAGACTCCAGGCCCACCGAGAAGAGCTCGAGGACTGCCCTCTTTTATCTATATGATAAGAATTATGCCTATAAGTATGTCATTTTCTTTATACCGATTGGCGCCGGGTCCGACTAGTCGGCCCGGGGACTTGCCATCTTGTACTATGAAGTGCTTCCTGCAGCCGGACAAGTAATGTGTTGGCACTTAAGCCGCCTCCTGCCAGAAGCCACAGCTCGCAGAGCGACTGTCTGGTGGGCAGGAGCAAGGCAGGAAGGGTGTCCACATGAAAAATGACTAAGGACACAAAGCACACTCATAGTTCGAGCCGGTTTCCCGCCTCCTATGACCGACTGTTGAGCAGCCGGCCTGCCGACTTCTACTTAACTTGCTAGAATGTTCTAAAACGGTTAAGTACTTTCCTTCCCAGAAGTAGCTAATTACTTGACCCAGCCACAATCCGCAGAGCGGCTGTCGGTTGGCAAGACGGCAACCAAGGGAAGGCGGCAAAGGAAAAATCCAAAGAGCAGCAAGCAAGAAAAGATAGAACTCGGAATAATATTTACATAACAAAGGCCCTTAGCCGATCTTCAAAACACAAGTTTAAGATACACCCCACGGGTGGAATTGTGCAAAATTAACAAGTTCATCGAGACTTGTAGACAGGTAAAACAAAGATAAACTAGTGGCCTAGGAAGTGGCAGAAGGGTTCGGTGGAGTGGAGGAATCGACGGTGCCGGTTGGTGGAGCGGCCGGTTGGTCAGTCTCTGCCTGGTCGCCCCTGGCGACAGTCGGCTCGGTTGGGCGCGGCTCGTTGCTTGAAGCACGAACGGGCTGGGGCTGGCCGCCCGCTCCGACCTCTGGCGCCTCTTCTTCGCCTTCCTCCTCTGACTCTCCCTCTTCCTCGCCGCTGGAATCAATCACCTCCGCCGAGTCCTCGCCGTCTTCCGGGTTCAGCCAGAACCATTCCGGCGGCGCCTTGGTGCCATCCTCAACCCGCTCCGGGACGAAGATGCTGGTGTCGGTGTACTCGGCGATCGACGCCACGCGCTTGATGAGTTCATCTTCCATACCTGCCAACTCCTCCTGAGCCTCCAGCCGGAACGTGGCTAGCTGGGCTAGACTCAGCCCAGGATACCACGCCTTGACAAACTCCAAGGCCCGGTGCGCTCCAGCCCGGGCCAAGGAGCCCTTCCAGGCCTCAAGACGGCCGGCCGCCACCTCCAGCCAGTCGGCAGTCTGACTGGGGGTGCACGGTGCCGGAATGTCGGGCCACAGGGCGGCGATCGCCTGGGCGCCGACACGCTTTGGCAGCGATCTACGCACCGTCCGCCCTCCGTCCTTCGCGATCAGCTTCGATGGCCTGGTTAGCGGCGTCCGAGTGGCCAGGGAAGAAGTCTACCAAAATAGAAAGCAGAAAGCCAAAGTTAAAAACAAGAAGCCGGCTCAACCAACAAGCCGACAGTTCAAAGAAGGAAAGAAAGGGAAACTCACCATCGACTATGTCCTCGATCGCGTGAAAGCCAGAAGTCAGCTCCATTTCCTTGTCAGTCCAGGCGGAGCGCTCGACCGCAAACTTAGCGAGGAGTCTGGTCTCCCCGGCCTCCGCCTCCTCCTGGGCTTTCTTGAGGAGCTCCTTCTGTTCCACCAGCTGCGTGACAAGATGGTCGCGCTCTTCAGCCAGCTTGCCGCAGTCCGCCTCCTTGGCTCGAAGCGCGGCGTTAGCTTCGCCCAGTTGTCATTGAAGAACAACGTTGACTTCTGCAAAAAAGTTAAAAGAGAAAGAAACGACAACAGTCAGCAAAGAAAGATGAAGTCGCCAGGAAGATCTGGCCCGACTGCTCAGCAGTCGGCCCAAATCTCGGGGACTACAGCCCACGGGTGCGCCAGCGTGCCCCCGCAGAGGAAGAAGGAGACTTACTCCGGCTCTCCGACAAGTCGGCAGCACGTTGATCCGACTCCAGGACCTTGGAGTTGAAGGCAGCCGCACGGAGGTTATGATAATCCTGCAAGCAAAGATATTTAGTAGCCGGAGCTTGCCAATTAGAGTTCTGAGCCGCCTGCTCAGCAGCCGGCCCGAAACTCAGGGACTACACCCAGTGGGTGCGCCAGCGCGCCCCCACTAAGGAGTAAAAGAATCAAAGCAAAGAAGCAACAAGTGTACCCGGATGGCCTGTCGCAACTCCAGGAAAGTCTTGTTGCAGAGCTTAAGAGCGTCGGCCTCGGCGTGGAGTTTTGCTTGTACATCCAGAATCACCTGGTTCAGAGGGCCCGTTCCGCCTCCCCGCACCCACCCAGCGGGCGCGGCGTTGGTCACCTCGGTGTCCGAAATCGAGGAGCTTGAGGTGCCGGCCTACAGCGGGCGCGGTGCCGATGCCGCCTTCGCGAGCCGACGGCGTAGGGGTGGGCGGACCCCAGGAGTCGGGCCCGTCACCATCTCGTTCCCGGCTGGTGGTGCTGGCGGGTCGACCGGCTGCTTGTCTCGAGCCTCCGTAGAAGGAGGTGGCGGGGGCACGATGACGTCCAGCATGGCAACGTCTCCACCGTCCCTTTCCATAGTAGGGTGCTCGCCGTCGGCTTCCCCAGTCTACGCCACGAACTCCGGCGGTGGCGGCACAGAGTTCAGAGGGACAACGAACACCATCGACTGGCGATGCGCGGCTTCTTCGACACGCTTCTTCGCCGCGCCGGCGGCCTCAGCCTCCGCCAGCTTCTTCAGGGCGGCGGCCTCCGCCTTGTCAGCTTCCGCCTTCTTCAGGAGGGCGGCTTCCCACTCGTCGCGCGCCTCCCGCACGTTCTGCTCCATCGCCTCCCGGAGGTGGGCGACCGGATCGATCCGCCGGGTGGTGGTGGAGGTCCCCGCCGACCTCACGATAGAGCTGGCGACTGACTTCTCGAGAGAGAGTGGAGCCCTAAAATCAAAAACGTAAAGCAAAAGAAGTTCAGAAATAGTCAATGAGAAGGAAAACACAAAGGAAAGAAACTTACGCTGACACCATAGGGGGCACCTTGGGGAGCTTCTGTTACTTGGCCGCCTTCGCCGCGGCCTCCTTCAGTTTGGTCGCGGTGCTCGGATTCTTGGGCTTCTTCGGCGCACTGCCGAACAAGGCGGCGCCTTTCTTACGCTTGCGCGCGCCGCCTCGGGCATTCGGCTCGCCGGAGGGGCCCGCGTCCACCTTGCCAGCACCTCGCGTGGGGCGCGGCTCTTCTTCGTCTTCATTGTCATCAGGCCAGGACTCGATGCCGACTTCTTCGGAGCCACCGGCTTCGTAGACACCGCCAGTCGCGGTGTCCTCCAAGGCGGCCACCCCCAAGTCGGGATCGTCCACATCGCTTACCGCCCGGTCCGACTGGTAGTCACCACCTGCCCCTACGAGGGCGGCCGTCGTGTCTGACATATAGATCTATTTCAGACAACAGAAGGCCAGCTGATCAAGATCAAAATCAAAACTAGGGCAAGTATCAGAGAGAGAGAGAGATAGAATCAGCAAACTTACCACAGGCGGCGGGTCGACGCGAGAATATGGCCGCTTGCCGAAACTCCAAGACCCCTCCAGCTTGAGGCTGGAGATCTCGTTCACCAAGTTTGCGACTTCAGCAGCCGGCATCTCCTTGGTGCTCAGCCGGCATGGATCGTGGTGCCTGCTCATCCGGCTAATCAGGTGCGGCCGGCGTTGGAGCGGAAGAATCCGGCGCTCGACGAAGGCGACCAGCAAGTCAGACGCCCTGAGGCCTTTGATGTCGATCAGCTCTCGGAGCCATTGGATGGCGGCGGCGCCATCTGCCGACACCGGTTTCGTCTTGTAGCCCCAGCTAGCCCGAGGCTCGGCAGGCGGGTCGGCTTCCTATGCCGGCAGGTTGAGGAAGTCGGCAGCTGGGTCTATGTTCTCCATGTAGAAGTAGGATTGCTACCACATCTTCACCGACTGCGGCAGCTTGATGGTGGGGAAGATGTTTTGCGGCGATGGCCGGCGGACCCCAACAAAAGCACCACACTGGGCAGCCACCTCCCGGACGAAGGTGCCCAGTTTGGTGTAAAATAAGTCTCTCCCCAGCTTGATGGTGGGGAGAACGCCGAGGTATCCTTCGCACATCGTGACGAAGGCGGCCAGGAGCATCACGGTGTTATGCGTGATGTGATGAGGCTGAAGGTGGTAGAACTTGAGGAACGAGCGGAGGAAGTCGCTCGCCGGCAGGCCGAAGCCCCGGATAAAGTGCGAGCGGAAGACGACCCGCTCGCCCTCACCCGGTGCAGGCGAGATCTCTCCCTCCGACTGCACGCACGCCTTCACCTGATCCGCGCCGGGGAGACGCCGCGTCTCGCGGAGGAAGGTGATATGATCCTCGTTGATGTTGGATCCGTCCCAGTCCCGTCCTCGCTCGCGCGCCATGGAGAGCTCGACAGAGAGAGGCGCGGCGAGGAAGCTGAGAGTGGGGCAGAGCAAGAAAGCTCGGGCGTACGGGCTCGACGGAGACGAACTGCAGCAGCACTCCGGCGTGGCTCGGGGGGCGCTGCGGTGAAAGGAAGAAGAAGGAAGCAGGGGCGAGGAAGAGGGGCGCGCGAGCTCTGCTCCTCCCTCTCCTCCCCTACTTATAGCCCGCGGGCTATGAAGCCGAGGGGGCGGGTGTGGGATCGTGGGATCAACTGTGCCCATGACCCCACGTCCCCACCTTTTAACACGCAAAGTTACTGCGCGCAGTAACTCCACGGGCGAGCGAAACCGCCCGCCTCGGCCGCAGCGGATCCGCTCGTGAGCCGAGGCCCGGTAATGGTGGGCCCGGCCTACCGAGGTGTCCCATCGCGCGCGTGGGCCTACAGGCTAGCCCGGCCGGCTGGCACCATGTGGCGTGCCCACGACCGTTGGCTAACTGAGAAGCTTAGTCAGCACGCCATCAGTTTCCCGCCGATGCCTTCAAAATTCCAGGAAGATCCGACTGGACGTGACCAACTCCCGCCAACCAGCTTCCCGGGAGTCGGACGAGGCTTCCTTGAGAGTACTCGGAGGAGGGAACTATTGAGGCTCCTTGACTCACCAACCGCGGCGCCTCACCAGCTTCGAGGACTACTATCGGAGTAATGGGCCATGGGTAGCCTAACCCAGGTCCCAGTACCTTTCAAGACATCGGGCCGGCTGCGCCCCTCAAGACACCGAGATAAAGCACCGCCTTCTGGTAGTCGGCTGGCTGGACGACCGACTGCTGGAAGGCGGCCATGCACAGGAAGACGGCCCCAAGATAGGCCGACTCCTGGCAGGCGGCCTCCAGAGAGGCCGGCTCCCAGCAATCGGCCCACGGTGCCCTCAAAGTCCGCACCCCCATTAAAGAAGACATGACGGGGTGAGGCAACAGTGTAGCCCACCCCCCCACGAATTCAGGGGCGGGCGTGGCCACAGTGCCTCATACCGGCGGAGATCTCCGCCCGGCGTGACACTGTTGCCACTTCGCCCCTGACGTCACTCCTGACATGCCAGATCCAGCTCCCACGACCGCCTGTCGGTACGGCCCAAGGACGGCGGGCCCTACCGGTCAGCGAGAGCCCGGAGGGTAGCGGAAGCCGCACCAGTCGGACCCGAGGGAGGCCGGCTCCCAGCAGCCGGTCCGATCCTTCCTCCGGGCCCCATGCACCATTAACCAGATAAGATGCAGAGTGGCTACAGTGATCTCCCACCAGGTGGCGGGACTGTAGCCACGCCTCCCCGACAGAGCACGCATAATTAGCAACACAACTACAATAATCCACAACTGGCAGGACCCGCGAGCGGCGGGGGTGGCCTGTCGGCTCCGTACCAGACCAGCCGACGGGGCCCACCTAGCTGTGGGCCCCAGCAGTCGGCGGAGAAGCCGACGACCAGAGAGACTGACAGTCGGGCCCTACGCCCGGCTTGATTACCATTGTACCCCCGGGGGGTAGGCCTATATAAACCCCCAGGGCACCCATGCAAAGGGTTCTCACCCGGATAGGACTAGATTCATACCTAGGGGAGGAGAGAGCAAGCCTTGCCTTCTCCCACCTCTAGCATACAGCTCGAGGAGCACCATTGGACACACTTGAGCCTTAGTGATCATGCGGAGACCCCGCAGAGCAGGACTAGGGGTGTTATCCCCTAAGAGAGCCCCGAACCTGGGTAAAGTTCGCCAGCGTACGTGTCTACGCCTCATCCTGCTTCCGCGCACCAGCGATGTTCTACTCGATCCCACCATGATAAGCCATCCATTGGCATATGTCGCACCCAACCCCCGACAGGCAGACTGAACCTTCTTGACCACCGCACTCATGATAGTGCGGTGCTCTTCGTCAATGGAAGCACCGCGAAGCGCTTCCAGCAAATTGTCCGATGCCCCTGGATGGACAGAGGCCATCGGCACAGACGGCTTGTCCCCCTTAGATTTGCTGCCCCCGGCATTAGAGCCCATGGGAGTCTTGCCCCTCGCGCGCCCAGCGTCCGGAATGTCGCCTTGGGGCGCTTCCGAAACTTTCTCCCCTTGGTCCAGTACCCTTTGAGACAACACCTCGACGTCGTCCATAGGGTGGGGGGAGGAGGCGGTCGGGAGTGAATCACTGTTCATCTCTGACGGGTGCAAAGACTCATCCGAAGAGGATGCGTTGATACAGGCTTTGGATGGGCTGCATGATCATGTTCGGCATCATAAGAAGTAATAAAATAAAACATACCAAGAACTATTATGGTATCCGGATACTTACGACTTCGCCAGGGGCTTGTCCCTGGGTAACCACTCCTCGTCGCTAAAAGCGGCCGCCGTGGAGCAGTCCGGAAGGAGAGTCCTTCCCTTCTTGGACCATTCGGCTTCCCCTGACGGGACGGACTTCCTTTTTTTGTCTCCTCCGGATGGGGGGGGGGGAGAACTTTCCTCTTCTTCCTCCTCATTTTCATGGGAGGAAGGCGCCTCGGTGTTATCGGACAATGAGTTCGATATGACCTTGCGCCGGAGACCTTTCCTGGTCCCAGTGGCCTTCTTCTTGGCCTTCTTCTCCGGCGCCTCATAGGGCACCGGAACCAGCATCTCCATTAAGAGAGCCCTTGCTGGATCCTCGGGTAGTGGGGCCGGACAATCGATCCGCTCCACTGTCGCGACCCATTCCTGTTAAATGGCATGGAGGCTTAGACCCCCCACATGATTATACTTGGGAAAGAAACGTCTTATGAGATATAAGGAGCTTACCAGATTGGCAGGGCACTTTGCGCTGAGTCCGCGATCCTCGGTAAGGGGAAGAGGTACCTTGGCGGACTTGAACAACACCCTCCAGATGTCCTGGTGTGTCATGTTGAAGAGCTCTCGCAGCATCTGGTGCTTAGCCGGGTCGAACTCCCACATATTGAATGCCCGTCTTTGACACGGGAGGATTCGGTGGACGAGCATGACCTGGACCATGTTGACAAGCTTGATTTTCTTGCTTATCATGTTTTTAACACAGTTCTGGAGTTCGGTTAGCTCCACCGATGAACTATGCCCTTTGCTTTCCAGGAGGTGAGCCGCGTGGGGATGCCAGATCGAAATTCGGGGGCTGCCACCCAGTTGGTGTCACGCGGCTCAGTGATGTAGAACCACCCCGATTGTCACCCCTTCACTATCTCCACATAGGAGCCTTCGAGCCAGGTGACGTTGGGCATTTTTCCCACCATGGCGCCTCCGCACTCCGCTTGCTGGCCGACCACCACCTTCGGTTTAATGTTGAAGGTCTGCAGCCACAGGCCGAAGTGGCGCTTGATGCGGAGGAAGGCCTCGCACATGACGATAAACGCTGAGATGTTGAGGATGAAATTGGGGGCCAGATCGTGGAAGTCCAGCCCGTAGTAGAACATGAGCCCGCGAATAAATGGGTGGAGGGAAAATCCCAGCCCATGGACAAAATGGGTAAGGAATACAACTCTTTTGTGGGGTTCGGGGGTAGGGATGATCTGCCCCACGTCTGGGAGCCGGTGCGCGATATCTGCGGCCAGGTATCCGGCTTCCCGGAGCTTCGTAATGTTCTCCTCCGTAACAGAGGAGACCATCCACTTGCCTCCCGCTCCAGACATGTTTGGAGTGGTTTTGCGGAGGAAATGCGAACTTTGGCGCTGGAGCTCGAGTGCGCGAGAATGGATGGGCAGGGAAGAAGAAGGCGTGGGTGAAAAGGAGGAGTCCTTGTCCCTTTATAAGGGCGGAAGAAACTATGCGCCTCCCCACCTACCTGGTAAACTCGCTTATTCCCCAAGCGCCGTGATTGATGGCGCGGTTGGGTTACCCACACCCGTATTGATGAGAATCTCGTGATAAGGGGACACGATCTCTGCTTCGACAAGACGTGCCAAGAAAACCGCCTTGCAATATGTGCAGTAGCTGGTTGAGAAAAACGGTTCGAATAATGACCGGGCCATGGCGTGATGTCACGTTATGAAAAGATGTCAGCAAATTAGATTTGTGGAAATATTATACTCTCTACGGTGCTATGTGGAATTTGTTTTGGAAAGCCGGACACTATCCTTGTGTTCGAAATCTTCTATGGAGTATTCGAAGGAAGAGCCCGCCTTGCAATGCCGAAGACAATCTGTGCGCCGGACTCATCGTCATTGAAGCCTGGTTCAAGGGCTACTGAGGGAGTCCTGGATTAGGGGGTCCTCAGACAGCCGGACTATATCCTCACTACAAAAAAAGACACATCCGTGACATTTTGGGCCGAACGAATTTTTTTCTATCATACATATGACACTTCTATGACGATAATTGTGACAAAACCCGGTATCATCATAGATGTGTGGGCTCCTACTTCTATGATAAAAAATCATGACAGAAAATGGGCTTTTCGTCCTGGGCGGGCCAGAGACGTAGCTGCATGACATTCTTTGCGCCGTCCATGACGGAAAAAACCGTGGTAGAAGCAAGGGGGAGGAAAATTTCGGGGAGTTCCCGGTTACGGTGGGAGGTCGGGGACCGAGCGATGCGCGTTTCTCTCATACACGTACGCGCGTGTGTGCGAGGCGTTGGCTCTAACTGAACCCGAGCGAGGCGTTGGGCTCTAACTGAACCCGAGCGATTGCACTGCAGGCTACGCGTTACTGAACCCGAGCGATCGATCGATGACTGTTAACTGAACCGATCGAGTGATTCCTTCGCTACTTCTGCTAACTGAAGCCGACCGATGCTACCTCTGGATGAACAGTGAGCGTTGCGGCGGGGGGGGTTGGATGAACAGTTCCTGGTGGGGGTGGATGAACAGGACCCCGTGGTGTTGCCTCTGGATGAACAGGACCCCGATCGATCAAGCCGGTTGGGGCTGGATGAACAGGACCCCGTGGAGGGCTGGATGAACAGGACCACCCCGTGGAGGGCAGGATGAATAGTAAATGGTGGGTTGCAGGATGAACAATAGCCCGTGGAGGGGTGGTTGAACAAGAGCCCGTGGAGAGGGCTGGTTGAACAGTAGCCAGTGGAGTAGTGTGCGGTGGGGGCTGGATGAACAGGAGCCCGTGGATGAATAGTCGCAGGTGGAGGCTGGATGAGGTCGACGGTGGATGAACAGTAGCTCGTGGAGGCTGGAGGGGGTCGACGGTGGAGATGAATAGTATCCCGTGGATTCCTGTTTTGCGGTACGCCACACCCCTCCTGATGAACAGGACCCCCGTTTCGATCGTAGTGCTCCAACACAAGTCCGTTTCGTCCGTTTTGCGGTACGCCACACCCCTCCCGATCAACATGACCCCCGTTTCGACCGTAGGAGGTTCGTTTCCTCTGTTTTGCGGTACACCAGACCCCTCCCGATCGACAGGACCCTGTTCCGAATGTAGGAGGTCCGTTTCCTCCGTTGTGCGGTACGCCAGGCCTCGTTTCCATCGCCCGTTCCATCCAAGCCCTCCCGATGAACACGACGCATTCCGTTGCCTCCCCATGAACACGACGCATTCCGTTGCCTCCCCATGAACACGAGCCCTAGCCGTACGTATGCGTGAGTAGGCGTTCGAGACCCCGCCCGTATGTACACATATCTGGCCGAATTTTCTTTCTTGCACCCTGGCCGCTGTACGTACGTGTACATGCTACGTGCGCGCCTCTACTACGGCATGTGCGCGCCTCTACATCGACCAGTATATATGTACGTACACGTTCGCGACCAGAATGACAACGCTACGTACGCTTCGACTAGGTGGGTCCCGACTGTTAGACACTTCCTTGCGTGCGAAGATGTAGCTGGTGGGTCCCAGCAGTCAGGGGCAAATGTTTTTTTCGCGAAATACGGTGGCCCGTCCGGTGGGTCCCCACTGTCAGGTGGAGGAATAATTATTTTGCACGTAATAAGGAGGCACTTCCTTCCTGCGACCGTGGACCCAGCTGTCAGCGTCTCCACGCACAGTACTCTTCCGATGGAAGTCGTTCGTTGACCACATTGACCACGCCATGCCGAGAGCACCACGGCGGTGGATGACGGCGAGGCCTAGGAAGGGGACGACGCGGAGCCGGGGAAGATGCGGCAGTGGAAGCCCGCGCGGAGAGGAGTACGAGGGTTCACTGGTTCGGCTGCGGTGTGAGGCTGCCGTCGCCGCAGGGCCTGGCCAGCGGTGGGAATAGTAGGGGGCGGTGAGGCCTCCGCGGCAGCACAGCCGGCCACGGGAGGCAGGAGCATGCGGCACGACCGGTGCTGCTTTGAGCGGCTGGAGCAAGAAGACCAGAGGTTGAAGAAGCACTACGGCCGATGGATGGACATTGTTCGGTCACTGGAGCTAGAATCGTTCATATTGACTAAGTTGACAAGGCCCTTCATCCCCATCAACTTAGTAGGCCCACAAGTCAGCCTCCCACCAAGGTGGGTCCCAGCTAGGCGGGGGAGTATTCATTTTTTGTGCGTAATAAGGAGGCACTTCCGGTGGGTCCGAGCTGACAGCGGTGGGAACATTTTTTCGCGAAATACGGTGGCCCGTCCAGTGGGTCCCAGCAGTCAGGGGAAATGATTTTTTTCGCAAAATACTGGTGACCTGTCCGGTGGGTCCCTGCTGTCAGGTGGAGGAATAATTATTTTGCGCGTAATAAGGATGCACTTCCTTGCGGCTGCCGTGGACCTAGCTGTCAGCCTCTCCACGTAAAGTACTGTTCCAATGGAAGTCGATCGTTGACCACATTGACCACGCCACGCCGAGAGCACCACGGCGGTGGACGACGGCGAGGCATAGGAAGGGGACGACGCGGAGCCGGGGAGGACACGGCAGTGGATGCACACGCGGAGAGGAGTACGAGCGTTCACCGGTTCGGCTGCGGTGTGAGGCTGCCGTCGCCACAGAATAACAGGGGGTGTGGGTTAGTAGAGGGATGGCCTGGCCAGCGGTGGGAGTAGTAGGGGGCGCTGAGGCCTGCGCGGCAGCACAGCCAGCCACGGGAGGCGGGAGTAGGCGGTCCCGCCGATGCTGCTTTGGCGGCTGGAGCAAGAAGATCAGAGATTGAAGAAACACGACGGCCATTGGATTGACATCCAATGGTTACATCTGCTAGAATGGTTTGTTGACGTATATAATAACTAAAAAAAATCTTGCATACGCGTCAACTAAACAGGCCCACAAGTCGGACCACTCCCTCTTTTTTTAATAATTTATATATAGCTCATGGCAACTTCTTATGCAATTTATTGCAGTCGTTTTCTTGGTTGGCCCGGGCCAATTTCGCATATTTTTGTGGGTTCCAAACTATTTTTAATACCGAAATGTCCAGCCAGATTTAAAGTACTTTGAAGATATATTTAAATTAGGTTAATGCCCAGTGAAATAGGAATCTGAAAATGTAATAAAATTCAGAAATTATAAAGTAATTGCCAATTTGTCATCTGTTTTTATATTTGCAACCCATTTCATATTACTTTCAAGATTTGTAGGCGTCTTAAAAGAGTTGCAGCCCATCGGGGCGTAGAAAAATAAGTAGGCCTTGATTGGGTATTCTTCAGAAAAAATAAATTGGGCTCATTTTCAGAAAGAAAAAATAGCTCGGCGGGTCACATGGTGAACATAAAATATAAGCCTGGGCTAGACGGGCCACAGCCCAGTTCAAACCCTGCTCCGTCTCAACAATACCAAACAAAAAAAATACTGCTCAAGTAGCTACGTCCTAGGTGTCAGCCGATCTTGTGCTGTTCTCTTGTCTATTGACTATATACGCTGCCAATGTCGTGGGTCCCAGATGTCAGGAAAACACTAGGAGGAAGCATTTTATTTTTCCATACGCTGACATGGTGGGCCCCTATTGTCATCCTCTCCACATACTTCTGTCGATTCCTGTTGTTTGTTGACCATGTTGACAATGTGAGAGGGCGGCGCCGCGGCGAGCGCACCAAAGCGCGCGGAGGACGTCGGCGTTAACGATTTAGGAGACGGTGGGGCGGCCATGCGAGCGCTGAGGCGCAGCCAGCCGTGGGAGGCGGAAGCAGGCGGCCCCGTGGGCGCTGGTTTGGTTTTGGCGGCTGGAGGAAGATAGGACTGAAGAAACACGGCAGACTGTAGTACTTAACAACCTTAACTGAAACCAGCAGGGGCACTTAACAACCAAAGCTGAAAGCAGTATGAGTACTTATACAGGTTCAACCGTACAAAGCACGCCTCGAACAGTGCTACTTCACCTACAGTTAACCAAGGTTGAGGCCGCCAAGCCCCAGGACAAGGCCCAGGCCCCACCCCGCGCATCCACAACCTTCTGAAAGCGGCTTCATCTCGCAACGTGGTCAATAAACAGGATATTCGCTTTAGAGCCATGGAAAAGCATGAACATAATCTTCTGTCCTATTCTCCAAGATGGATGGGCCTTCATTATTTGAGACCACCCATGAAGAAGTATCTTTTCACCTCCAAGGGGAATTGAGTAGGTTGACATAAACATCATGCTGTGACCAAGCGCAAGTCTGACCCGACCATGGTCAGGCATCTGTATAGGAACAATAGAACTCGGCAGTTCCTGTTTCAAGAAGATCACAGCTGTAAAACTGTGTATAAGCAATAGTTTATGAACAACATATATAACAGAAAATAGCTCGTACCATAAGTTTCTCGACACAGTTGGACCTGTTCAACGAGTGCAGCAGTGGCACACATACCCACGTGGCCTTCCACCATTGAAACGCCCCACAAGGACCTCAAGGTGATCAATAAAGTGTAGGAACTTGTGGATGTCGATCCAGTCAACTTCAGTGCCATTAGTAACAGCCGAGTTATTACAGAGTAACAAATGAGCAGACTGCTTTACTCTGAAAAAACCTACACGTGTCACCAATATAAGAAAATATTAGTTAGAAGTAGCATCTTCGTGAGAGATTCGTTGCTACTTCTAAAGTTAAATTGTGATTAGTTAGACAAAATAGGTGGATTAAGAAGTAATCGAGGCAACAAGCAAGAACCAGATACAAAACTAACATGGATGAACAATTGGAACGACGTCGGGGTGGAAGATCGCAGTGAAGATGAGACCAGGTTCTGCTATTTCCATCAACATTCGTGCGCCAACTTTCAGTCCGTAACACTTGAGAAAGTTTATCCAAGTTTGGCCATAAAAAAGCAGCGATCTTCTTGGTTCATGAACCCAACTCGGAACTTATATCCATGGCTTGTCTTCACTATGAACATTAAACTAGTGTATTCAGTTAAGGCAAGGCCGAGCATCTTGAGTACATGTGTTCTGGCAGAGCAAATAATACACTGCAGGAAAAATAATATGAGAACACAACATGTTCAAAAACCCCCACCCTCCCGGATATAAAAGAGGATTCTAGGAACATACTGTGCGCGTTTCAAAATGCTGTGTTAGGATGAGAAGGAACAAGTGTGGCGTCTCGCCGAGGGCGCAGAAACCTATAGGGTACTCGCACTTTGGGCATTGCAAATGAAACACACTAGATTCAGTAGGAAGAAAAATGCATCAACAGCGGCGGCTGCCATCCTAGGATTACCTGCGACCAAAGGACTTGGGTTTATCGGGGATGGATGAAGAATTCGTACCTGGTTCTCCATGAGAAAACCCTATGCAATCGCCGAGAGGGGTTTTTCTCTGAACAAGCAGACGAGGGAGAAAGGGATTCAGGCCGAGTGAAATTTGCCGCTTCGTCTGTCCAGCTTACTGCTAAAGCTGGAAAGGGGGGGCTTGTGATTTGACGGCTCATTGGGCATTACTGCGGCGCTACGACCGGGGTGTGTCTACCGTGAAGTTGTGCACTCTAATTTGTGCATATGGCACGTGGACCCCGTTGCCGGTTGCCCCACATATCAGTGAAAGGAAGTAGAAAGACAGGAGTAACTAGTTACACATAAATATTTTTTTGACAGAGAGATACTCCGTCTGTAAAGAAATATACAAATCTTTTATATCACAGGCTCACCTTGCCAAGAAAAATACTCCCTCTGCAACGCACGGGCATTATGGGGGTTCAGCTGAGAATATAATACTCAGATGTTTTTTTAGGGATAAAACCTGCTATATTGAAGATTAACAGTCATAGGTATACAAATAATTTCGGGGGTTCCTGTGAGCCAAAGATGGCGTCCACAGGGCAAAGAAGTAGTAGCTTTTGCGAGCACATGCGCTTCAACATTACACTCATGTTTTTCATGTATGATCTCCATGGTTTGGAACATATTCTTCTTCATCTTGATCTCGTCCATAATAACTTTGCTGGGCCAAAAGTATGCCTCTCCGATATGCTTGACTGTTGCTGAACAATCGGTGCTAATCTGAACTTGTTGCAGGTTTAAGTCAAGAGCCAGAGATAGCCCCTCGCAACATGCCATTGCCTCTAGGATCTCTGGATCAGTAACACTTTCGCACACCAGTGCCAATGCTCCAAGGAAGAAGCCTGTATGATCCCGGCTCACAACTGCCAGGGCTCCCCTTTCACCATTGCGAGATAATGCAGCATCAACATTCATCTTCGCCCAACCCATAGCAGGAGGAG
Organism: Triticum urartu; assembly: GCF_003073215.2. NCBI lineage: Eukaryota > Viridiplantae > Streptophyta > Magnoliopsida > Poales > Poaceae > Triticum > Triticum urartu. Next base: position 542,525,851 of record NC_053028.1, read on the forward strand.
GACGCCACTTCTGCACTGAGCTAGTGCTTCTCGAAACCAGGTTTTGGACTTTGGGCTGCAGGCCGACCCTGCATGTTTGGGGGCCCATGTGTTCTACCTCAGCGCTTTTCATATTGCAAGCAATCGGTACGACGCTGGTTTTAGATGATGTCGCAAGGCGAATACACAAAATTGAATGAAGCACGGAAGCTGTTTGAATCAAATCGAACGACAGTTCCTAACCAGCAATCGGAGTTGCAATTCTATCAACGATATACCACATCATAAATAATACTGTCGTACTACTTATACACACAGGACACTTGTTTCACCATGCCAGATTATTACATCAAAATCTCTCGGAGGATAGATCAGTTAGGTAGTTGCGTGCTGCTACTGAAGAATTTCAAAGTTGATTTGGACCACCTCTCCTTGCCAAGAAAGTTCGATTTTGACATCATCCCCTACCGGAAGATATGATTTAGATTTGAACCTTGACCATCCTTTAGCATCAATCATCATGTGACCATCCTTTGTACTTATGATATATTGAGCAGGTTGAGTCACACCAAGGCTGCGCATGGTAAGAGAAACTTGGCCGCGGTCGCCCGGATTGTTGAACGACTCCCTCGTTGCTCTAGGAATTCTCTGTTTGCAAACAAGAAGACATACCCAAACAGTTAGATCAACACAGTGAATGATGCGAAACAACATGGAAAGAAAAAAGAACGAAGCACTTGGGCGGTCAATGCTTACCAAGAAGGTGGACATGTCGGTTTTTGTAAGGACTTTGGTATATGAAGTGCGAACTGCAGCCCAGTCTGTTGCCGGTGCAACTGCACGGGCCGGAGCAGATGCAAGTGCAAGTGTTGGTGCAGGTGCCGAAGCCGCCGCCGCTGCTGCCGGAGATGGTGCTCCTTGTAGAGCTGGTGCCGGTGTCGGAGCAGGTGCCAGTGTCGATGCCTGATCCTCCGGTAGATCAGACTGATCCGCTGACGCGGTCGGTGCCCAATCCTCAGCTGGATCAGACTGAGCTACTGCCGCTGTCAGTGCTAGAGCAACTGTTGGTGCTCGATCTGTGCGAGACAACGGCGATCATGTCTGGTCTGCTATGATCAGCTTTTTAAGTTGACTAGGATCCATGACCGTGATCCAGTCTTTTTCTTCATTTCTTTTAAACGCGAGAAGGACTATTGTGGCATTTTTGTTAAACCAAACTGCAGTTCATCATAGGTATTCAGCTTGTACTCAGACAACAGACTAATCCAATTTTTTCCAGTAATATAAGTGATGGACAGTGCCTTCGTTACTGACACGACATAAGAAGTGAAACCTGCAAAAATAGCCATCGTAGAGCAAACCAAACGGTTTATTCTATGATGAATGTCACATGGCAAAACCTGCATCATAAAATTGCAGGAAAAGAAAGAAAACATGACATTAAATCAATAAGATTTAGACAGTAAATCAATAAGATTTACTTGATGTGACACGAGTGAATACTTACCAGGAAATCACTATGTTGAAGTACTAAACAGAAGATTGATCATGCAATACGCGTGGCATGCAGGGGCCCCGCCTACTCCCACAAGCAGGACAGTCCAAAGGTCGTGACAAATCGTATGGACCGAACATCCATGGGGTTGGAAATCCTAGTGGGTGCGATAAACCCTGCAATGCATACAGATATTGGAGTGTAACCATAATTGATAGACCGTCCTCACAAAAAATATGATATGGATACTTCAAAATATACAGACTGAATTGAGTGGACAGACATTAACATAGACCGTTCTCAGGACTGACCACACACCAAAAGTGGCAGTACTAATAAACAATACAGGGTTCACAAACACAAATCAAGTACTGAACAATAGTACTTACTACAGACAAGCAAAGTTGCACTAAGTAAACTCCGCAGACTATTTTTTGCCACCGACCTACGGGATGAACCCCGCATAACTGACTAGGCCATGGACTTCGTGTGAGATGTCTACATGCACCATCACCATCTTGTCAACCTTGGAGAACCTAACATAGTGGTCTTTCCACTCATAAACATGATGATGAAGACAGGCCGCATCAGATTTGTTGGGAAGCTTTACAAGAACCACACCCTTCGTAATCGAAGGCACAACCAAGAAATTGTTGTGGTCAAGTACAACCTCGAGAGCATGCCTGACAACAATGCTACAGGAAAACACTAGTTCAGGACACATGGCAACAAGGACACATCAGCTGGATAGTTCAACAGTAGAACTCATCATCAGGTCTTCCAGTTCACACGGCATGACTTTGAGAACTTCATCTCCACCGCGGACCTGGTTCTAATTCAAACAGAAACCATACTTTATTACTACATCCGTTCATAAATATAAGATGATTTTCAATATTATACTCCATATATGACTACATATACGCACAGAAATGAGTGAACAAAGACACTAGAACATGTCTTGAAAGGCATGAGAGCAGAGGGATTACATGCAATATCCATAACACAAGTTACTGAGGCAAATATACCCTCTTAAAAGGTAGCATTGATGTTCATAAACTACTCCCTCCGTCCCAAAATTCTTGTCTTAGATTTGTCTAGATACAGATGTATCAAGTCACATTTTAGTATTAAATACATCCGTATCTAGACAAATCTAAGACAAGAAATTTGGGATAGAGGGAGTAGTTGAAAGTAATCTATAAGAAATCTGTGTCAACCTCTCGCATGTTTTGGTCAAAAGAGGAATTTAGAACCGTCATTTGGCACACAAAAATCACATGCAAGATCACCCAGAAAGTTGTACTACTAGTACTAGTACTACGTGTTAGATGAAAAAACACGATCAAGATCGAGAAAAAGATCGTCAAGAAGAGATATTACCTGGACTTGCTTAATGAGGGATCCCGGAGAGGGGGGCTTGGACAGGGCGATGGCTTTGAGCTTGTCTGCGGTAGTCTCACCGGGGTGCTTGCGCTTCTTCATACCATGCGCCTCGACGGTTTTGGCCGGAGACATAGACATCACTTCGGCCGGTGCTCCAGCGTCCATCAAGAAACTGTCAAATAGAAATAAAAGAAAAGAAACCATAATCACAAATCCAAAAGAAGAAAAGAGAGGGAGTTATAGGATCAGTCTCGGGGTTGCAAGACCGGGCCTTGGCCAGAATCAACACCATTGATGTGCTCACCTTTCCTTCTTTGGGAGAGAAGAAAAATGGCAGAAGCAGGTCGGGGTTTTCTTGAAGAAATGAGGAAAAAGATGAGGCAGAAGCGAGGGTTGGGTAGAGACGAAGCTGAGAGAGAAGAGTGAAATGATGGTTGCTTCGTCCGTCCAACTTACTGCTGGAAAGGATGGGGTTTTGTGATTTGACGGCTCATTGGGCATTACTGCGGCGCTTTGATCAGGGTAGTCTACCGTCACTCTACTACGGAGTAATTTAGTGCATGGCTGGTGGATCCCGATGCTGGCTATCCCACACGTCGGCGAAAGTGAGTAATTTAGTGCATGGCTGGAGGAGGATCCGCATGGTAGAGCGTGTCCACTGTTTTTCAGAAGAAAAAAATGATTACAGCAAGCGTTTCCACTCTTACGACGGAGGAGTGCGAAACACGGCAGCCACTTGAACATACACAATGCTCCGACTACTAGGCATGTGCAGTGGTTCATACGTCAGTACTACACAATCTTGTTGCTAGTGTAGTAAGATATGACGATAACAAACGATGTTGTGCGCATGTCAACTACTCCTATATGTAACATAGTACCGCTTTTTTGACTGTCCAGTCGAGAATGGACGGTGAGATCAATGTTAACAGAACTAGGTCCATAGCGCACGGAGAGTACGGTGCTACAGTATCCACGAAACGTGAACCACATGAAGCACGAATAGTGTTAGGCAGGGTGTATGAAGGGTGCACGGGATGGGAGCAAAAGTTCCCTTCTCGACCCACTTTTGGGTGTTTGGCAGAGTGCATGAGGGGTGCATGAGTCCACACTAGTAGGTTGACAAAAATACATCAAGACGAAACAACTATATTGAGATGAGAATGCAACCAAACACACCCACACGCTTTGTGCTACAGTGACTGATCTGCACCGTCTGAGTTTGATCGAACGGTCATGTTGCGCCGAGACATGGACATGCCCATGCAGAGGGTTTAGCCTGACGGCCGGCATCGTCGCGCTGGCACGACGGTAGGCATCGCGTAGCCGCAACACGTGCGTGGCAACTTGGTTCACCAAGTGGCTGAGGTGATCCTGGACCTCGTCACGATCGGCCCGCTCGCGCTCCAGCCGGCTCCCCTGACGGCCTATCATATCTCCCGCTTTCTGCAGCAATGCCGCCGACGCCTCGAGCATCTTTGTGGTGGACGCCTGCCACTTTTGAAGCTCCGTGAACTCCCGCACATAACGGAGGGCATGGCACTCCTCTCCTCCTTGAGCTCACGGAGCTCCACGTCCTTGGCCCTGAGCTCCGCATCCTTGGCATGGAGCTTCTGTGTCAGGAGCCTCACCTCGGACTCCGTGATCTGCTGCGCCGCCATGGCACCAGGTAGAAGAAATGGGGAGAGGAAGCAAAGGGGGAAAAACGGTTGAAAGGCAATGCAATCTACAGGAAGGTGGAGGGAGCGGGGAATCTTTTGGTTTTCACCACGGTAAAACACCAGTTGACGACTTCTCACATCAGGGAGCAGTGGGTATAGGCGGAGTCATCGTGACTAATTGCTGCCGCGCCTGCTCCCGTCAATCAAAAAATTAAAAATCCTGCCGCGCCTGCTCCCGTCAATCAAAAAATTAAAAATCCTGCCGCACCCAAACACCAGAGCAACGCCGCGGTGGATATTTAAATTTACCTGCCGGCAAGTAGATAAAAAAAGGGGTGAAAAAACAAATGTGGCGGCGGCCTATCTAATCGGTCAAACTAGCCCAACTAGCTAGCCACCGTGCTTCACTAATGTACTCGGCGGGAAAGGTGGTCTTTCATGATTTGACGACTCATTTACTTGCTTTGGCGCTACGACCGAGGAGAACCCAGAAAACACGCAGTAGGGCGTCCCACGTCAGGAAGAATATATGCGTGCACCACCCGGGAGGACCCCGAAACCGCGCGGTAGGGTGTGCCACGTCTCGGCACGGAGGAAAAATGTGCGTGTAAAAATATACTGCATCAGACGTAGTAGAGTACCTATGGTTCGACCTCGGGACCCAGCCAGTCGGATGAAAACACCCACTAGCCACACAGCTTCATCATGAAAACGTGGCACGGAGGATAGATGTGGTTATCTCCGTCTCGACCAGCCACAACGTCTCTTGTTCTAGGCGATTCTTCTATTTTCCAAGTTTTTTTAGTTATAATAACACCACGGCAAGCTAGCGCCGCTCTTCGTGTGTGCCCGTGCAAATGTTAGACGATGGAGAGAAAATAGATTGAGATCGCAGACCTGGGACCCACCAGTAAGTGAGATAACGGTCATGCACGTGTTGACGAGGCACTCCCTCTACTCTACTCAACGCAAGTACTGTATAAAATCAAGTTATGGGACAAAGCCAACAACCGTTCATTTTTTCAGGCTATCGACTTACGCTTTGTAGTCCAGGTTGCCAGTTCGAATCTCATCTTTCAGATTTGTTAGTTTTAGGTCCAAATTTGATTAATGACAAGTGGGACCCCCATGTGTTGTTCCGATATTTCAGTGTAGGATGGTTTTTTTTGAGCAAACACTTTGCGCGTTAGACAAGTAACGACACGAGTTACACGTTTTTTGCAAGTTTACGAACAAAAATGACAGCAGCATAGATATCACATCCACCCCGCAGCTTAGATACTATGGTGATACGAGTTTTTACACCGTTGGAAGTGAGATACAATGGCTTGGGAGTAGTCTTTGTAATTATGTGCAATTTCCTAACTCTCCAAAGGTTTGTTTTGCAAATAAAACATTCAGGCCTCGTGTGTGCCGTTGCATCTTCGATCCAATGGCTCCCCAGTGCTCATATTAGGTGCTCCCCGTAGCTTAATTACCCGCTACGGTGATTGGAGTAGTTGTGGGTCGAATGCTACGAAAATATAATCTAAACCGACCGGAATAAATGCCTACACAAATTAATCCAAGGTTGGAGTGCCCCTCGCAATGTAAATAGATCCGGCTTTGTGAGGGATGGAGAGGTAGTAGCTTCAACACGTGGAAGATACGGTGTGAGAAAGCAAGGTCAATCGAGAGACATATAGATAGAGAGACAAAGTGAGTGTGGTCCGACATTCAATGAACAAATATATATGCTCTGGAGAGATATTGTCCGATCGAGCTTTTTGGCAAGGGTGAGGGCTGTAAGATAGAGCTTGAGAGATGATCCAGTCACAGACTTGTAGATATATTTTGTGCGTGAGAGGAAGCAAGGTTAACCGATCACATAGGGTCGCCGTGCGATCGAAAGAGTGAGACGGGTTGGAGAGAGTGACCTAGATAGACGATGTGCGTGAGAGAGTATACAATGTGAATAGGTCGAATTGGGATCAACATGGTGATATATCGTTTTTGTCCGAGAAAGAGCGAGGTTAATCAAGACATACGGAGAGAGAGAGATTGAGTGAGCGTGGCCCACCATGAGGTCGAAAGAGTGGTGGCGGCTTGGATGGACTGACCTAGATAGACAATCTGCGTGAGAGAGTATAGAGTATGTCGATCGAGGCCCGAATAGGGAGATATATCATTTGTGTGTGAATGAAAACAAGGTTAAACGAGACTCAGATAAAGAGAGCGAGATTGAGCAAGTGTGGCCCGCCGTGTGGAAGAAAGAGTGAGACAGTCTCGAGGGAGTGACCTAGATATACAACGTGCGTGTGTGCGCATGCACGAGAGGTTGGGGGGCTAGATAGGCAATGCATGTATTTAGCGCGAGAGGGTGAGAGGGAGAGGGGAGAGAGAGAGAGAGCTCGGCATGGGGTGCAATGGCGGGTGTGTGAGGTAAATAAATTTGGTAACAGAGTGGAAAAAGGGGTTGATGTGTAGTTGAGAGACTAAGAGATCGAAACATGGAGAGAAAGAATGAACGTGTGTTGGAAACCGATAGCTTCCTAAGGTGGTTAGGAGAGGAAGATTGACCAATACAGGAAGTATGTAGGGTTTGTGCGCGGGGGGGGGGGGGGGGGGGCTAAAAACAACATTTGAATGTACATAGTACGAGACTTAATATCGATGTTTCAATTCGGTGTACATTGTAAGATTTGAACCGAGGACCAGGCATATGGGTAATTATTTCGAATTCGTGCCATACTAAGTTTCGAAAAGTTTACATTGACTCAGTTTGTTGTGCTATTTTGTAGGTCATATGTTTGAATCCATCCAAAAGTTTTCTCACTACCATGGTGTTCATCATATACATATGAATTTGTATTAAAAAAGTAGCATGGATACAGTGAAATGCGAAATCCATGTTAGAATTGGAGATCGCTACGTGACACACACTCTAATTCAAATAACTAACTACGTGACACACACTCTAATTCAAATAACTAATTATGTGACACACACTCTAATCCACGTTAGCGTGGGTACCGTTTCGATTTTTTTCAAATAACTCCTCATTAATTAATTTATAGTACTCCCTCTATTCACTTCTATAAGACTTTGAAGACATTTCAGACAATGTGCAAAACAGTTCATTTTAAGTTGTCTGAAACGACTTACAAAAGTGAACGGATGGAGTATCTCATTTCGAATGACTAATTATTGCAAGGAAAACACGGGCATGGTAATACATACAGATTCGTTTGCAAATGAAAGAAGATTCGTTTGCATTCTCAAATGTAGGCGCACCAGGCAAACCAGGGTCGTGTCTGGGTGGACGCTGCTTCGGTGCCTTAAAGGCAACTACCTTTGGGTCACTGACATGTGGGCCAGCCACCTGTTGGGCCCATATGTCATGGACACAAAGGCAGGTGCCTTAAGTTACCGAAGCATAGTCCTGTCGGGGTGGTCGCGTCTGTCGGACGGATGTGTTGCACCCAGCCACCCACCCCCCTCCCCCCCCCCAAAAAAGGACGACGACAATATAAGTTCACGCTTCCACGTTTCGGATTGAAATATCTGGCGGCCCCAATTCCAGCCCTGCAAAATCTCTCTTCTCCACCGTCCCCTTCCGCGCCCATATTGCTCAAATCCCTAATTCGCCGCCAACCCTCGAACCGTCCCTCGTCTCCTCTCTTTCCCCACCGTTCCCCACCTCTGTGCCGGACGATGATGACGAAGACGATGGTCGCGCTTCACCACCGCATCGGAGCTACCTCATCTACGCCCTCGTCCACCACACCGGGTGGTCCACCAACAACATCGGCCGCCGCAACCGACGTGCCTCACAGGAGCATGTAAAATGTTTGCATCAAATCCTTCATTAGCAGTCTGTTCATTAGACACTTCAGGCTCAAGAACAACATGAGCTTGTATGTTTGCACTGGAAACTTGATTAGATACATCAGATTCAGTCAGTTCAGTATTGATTGGGGGAGTTATAAAATAAGTAGAAATTGGTTTCATTTTCTCATAGATTCCCTACATACAAGCAGTTTTACAACACCGTCAGGTTTAACTATTGCCCAGAAATTGAAGAGTTGAATTAGATATAATCAGGGATGTGATGTACCTGCTTGTTGCGCATGCTACTCTTGCAAGCTGCGACTGTCCGTTTGTGCAAGCTCGATGCCATGCCCGTGCTGCTGCCGCTGCCTCCCACGCAGGCTACACCCAGGGTTGGATCTTCATCTTCTTGTCCTTCCGTTCGCTTGAAGCCCGGCGACCGCTCTCCAACGAGGGCGCGAGGAAGTGCTGTGTCGGTCTGTCTAGCGGCGGCTAGGTTAGGAGCGAACCAGACTGGAGGTTGGAGCGAATGAATTGGGATTTTTCCTGCTGTCGATCGACATGGGAGGTGCTCGTTTGGGCCGCGAGCCTGCTATAGGGCCTGCCTTGCACTTATGTTATTGGCCCATCCAAATTGAAACATTTTTCTTCATTTTTACATTGCCTGCTCGCGCGCTGGGACGAACAAAACTAGCATGGGCCAACCTGGACGACTCAAACTAGGTGCACACTTTCCAGCCACCTGAGGAGGCCGCCCATACCAGCCCCTATGGAGGCGTCGCCCCTTTTTGCGTGTATGATTGGATAGTGAAAAATATTCCAGTGGCGCTTTTGATTTACCCACAGAATGGTTGAATTGCTTGTTTCAATGAACTGAGTTCGCCAATAATGTGAAGGATGCCAGTCTTTTCATCCTATTGTAGATTGCTTAGATCTCGATATGCCAAAAGTAATCGCATGAAATATACAGTAAAAGCCAATGTGATGTGTTTGGCTACAACTAGTCTGACTACACGTCCTCATATAACATATCAAGGACGCACCATCTTACCAGATTAACCATTCGACTTGCCCATGCACTGTGGGAAGAAAGAAGTATTGTGACTACGTATCCAAGCAATTGATGCCATGGACTCCTTCGTACAACCTTGTAAGCAAAAAGGAAGTTGCAGTGTGCCTGTACAAAGAACTAGCGTAATTTTAGTTACCTGCTTCTCGGAATTTTAGTTAGCCACTTATTGCAAAATTGTTCAATTACGTTGCTTGGCTTAATCATATTGGCACAGCCTGTTAATCATATTGTAGACTGCGCCTATCTATGTGTTTGATACTTACTGTTAAGAATTACCTGTTTGCCTTAACTTAAATATCTACTTGTTTGTTTAACTGCTTTGCTGCTGCAACAGCGGGTTACAATGATGTTAATAACTACTTTTCAGCATCCAATTGAAACTCTTTAATTCCTTGTTTGTTTAACTGGTTTGCTGTTATAACTCCCAGTTGAGATGTTTTGCTAACTTCAACTTTTCTGAATCCAATCGGAACTTTAATGGCAAAACAGGTTAGCCCAAGATCAAAGAGCGAGGTCCCCATGGACATTGCATCATCCCACAACAGTGGCACCAGCCCAATCGTGCGTTATGAATTGCCAATTGATGATGCTCTAGAGGCTAAACTAGTGGAAGAAAGAGATTCTGCTTCTGCACTTAGAGATGAAGTTGACATGTTGAGGAAGCAAACATCACAATCACAAGCAGTACTCACTACAACCATTAAATATTTGGTGGATTTCAAAACGAAGCAAGCTGAGATTGACCAGATTGTTAAGGTCCTGAAGGAAAAAAGGAAATTAAATTCCTACTTGGTAAATCATAGGTGAAATGTTCTTTCCATAGTTGAATAACCTTTGTGTTGTCTGTTCATGTAATCAATCAAACCATTTGTTTTAGAGATCATGTAATAATTGTTTTTTTGTTTTTTTGTTTGTAATTTTATTTGAGCACAAGTCTGTATTAATTGATAAGACTCGGAGACATTTCATTTGGATTGCTGTGCCAGACCTACAAATATGCCAATCGGGCTGAATGTGCATTCAGCAATAGTAGTATAGATGGACCATAAGTGGCATGCATCGGAAAGGGCCAAGATGCTGGCTAAAAAAGGATGCTGTTGTAGCCAAAAAAAAGTACAGCGGCCTGGCTTATGTATGTTAGTTGATATTATTGATCCATATACTCTATAAGTGTTTATATGTCTGTTAGTTCCGTACATTCTTGGTTGATTGGCTCGGTATTTGAATCTTGATACATCGCTTGTGTACATATCTAAATGGGAGTACACATTATGCTGCATGTGACATTTGATTTGGACATGAAGTGTTCCAATTATTCGAATTCACCTTAAACTGGATTCTAGTTTCTGAATTTGAGTATCTGCATTTGTAAACCATATTCATATATGACAGTGGAATACATCTTTGTTTTCCTTTTGAAGATATATAAAAACACATAGAATGATTTATAAAGATTCATATAGGAATACAAAATGGATTCGAATTTAGTTGCCAGGGTAAACGTGGATGCTTATTGTCCCAAAATTTGAAAGAAACAGCAAAATTTCCACTCCCACATCGGCTGCCCGAAGCCAAATGTTTGGGAGATGGAAATTACTATCTACCCATTACACGGACAATCCATCGGCCCGATTTCCACTGCTCTAAATAGGGGTAGGTTAGTAACTTCAATTAGACGTGACACAACCGCCTCTGAGCCCATTCCGATACGGTGGGCGTCAAACATGGGCGGCAAAACTCATTTGATTCAAGCTCGTCTGATAGACCTCTGTTTCTCCCTCCATTCCCCATTCATACACGGTTGGCGGCAAAACACCCTCTCCTCATCCGAAATAGATGTAGGCTAATATTTTAAATAGGGGCAGATGTGTAACTTCCATCAGACGTGACACAACCGCCCTACCTGTCAGCCCCGTTCATACACCGTGGGCGCCAACCGTGGGCGGCAAAACACCCTCTCCTCGCCCGAAATAGTTACCGGCAAATATTTGGGAGATGCGAGATTACCGTCCTATCCCCAACCGACGAGATGTCCAAATTTGAAACAGGGGATAAGTTCGTAACTTTCCCATATTTCAGACAGGCGCGTCCCAAAAAAATGGTTCCCCGTACCTCTCCCTCCATTTTCCCATTCATACACCGTCCGCGCTAGAACACCCCATTCCCACACCAGCCTCCGTCCGCCACCCCATCCAGCGCCGCCGTCCTCCACCACATCCATCTCCACCGTCCTCCACCATGCCGGAGCGCCTACCAAGACTGCGTCGTCCACTGCTAGAGATGGATGTTTCTCATCCACGGCGACGGACCAATAGCCTTGCATCGCGTCCTCTCGCTTCATCGGCACCGTCGTCCTCTTTGCCGGGGCCGCTCACACGACCTTCTCTTTCACCGCAACGAGACTTATCCCCCGATGCACCCGTCTACCATCGTAGATCTGCTTCAACGCCACCGACAGCCATCGCACCCCCGATGCCTACACGATGCCGCAAGAGAGGTGGTACTTCATATCTCCTCAACTTTTTGATCTCAACCAGAAAATAGATCTTAACTTGGTTACTCTACTTTCTTTTCAGCTCGTAGAATTTAGTTCTTAGTTCGAAGCAAACAATGGATGCTAAATATCATTTCTCTAGTTTGCAGCTTCAAATCTGCCATGGCATAGCCATAATACGGTTTAATTGATCATGCTTAGGGTTTAATTGATCATGTTGGTTCCGTGGCGGTTTCTTCAATAGAAATCAGAGGGGAAACCCTCTTTTTCTAAAAAATATATGCTTAGAGTTTCCCCCTTTTATGATCACTATACGATCAGAATACATGCTTCTTGTCATAATAACACTGCTCCACCCATCAAGCTAAACAAGCTTAGTTGTTCAAATATGAATCTGATATTATTAAAACAGAGTTGTTTAATTGGTCAGCTAAATGTTCCTAAATCAGTTTTGAAAATGCATGTTCGCCGCTCGGGTGTGTATCTCTGTGTGTGGTCTGGTCAGCACGGTTGGGGAGGTGAACTTTGCATATGCAGGGGTTTATAGGGAGACACTCTTCGAGTTGAAACCGCAATGCATTCCATAGATAATCTGACTACTTTTTATGTTTTCATGAATCTCAGATTCTGAACAACATCATAATGATTTTGAGCTTGCGCGCATGAAAAGAATAAAGCAGAACAATGCCATGGCTGTCAAACTTGGCATTAAGGGACTGAAATCAAGTCTGGATGCAATGCAATGCAAACACTCTCCACCCACAGATTCATGCTCAGAATATGATCCTAACAGTGATTCTGAGCTAGAGGAAGACCTAAGTCAATGTAGCACCCTAGTGGAGGAGTCAGAGGAAGATGCCCTATCTTATTCACCCATCAAGGTACTTGCTCTAACTTTGCAAGGTTACATTGCTCGCACATATCTTGCAACTGATGCTTTGCATTGCTTCTACTTTGTTGAACTGCCATTAGCTTAGTTTACACATCGTGTATGTGAATACGCCCTGCCTATCCATTTTCAGTACATATTCCATCTGTCATCATACCAAATTTATCCATTCAAATGCTGTTCTTGTGTATCAGACGTTCAAAAGGAAGAGGGCGATTGCTGATCGTGGAGGAGCACAAGCAAAGTATTTGGAAAAGGTAGTGGCACCTGATAAATCAAATAGCCCATTAGGTGTAGTTGCAATATCACCTGACCCACAAAATACCCCAACTCTAGCAGACTCTAGCCCTACTACACTGGTCATTTCTGATGCCCCAACTCAGCAGACCCCAACTACAGCAAATAGTATGATTATGCCACTTGACATAGCACCAGCTGTATGACGCAAAACCCCCATTCCAGCAAAGTGTACACCAAATCCAGTTGCCAAATCCCTTTTTGAACCAGAGAGAGCCCCAATTGCAGCAAATAGGACCCCTGTTCCATTTCTTCCCAGTTTAGAAGACGAAGCTTATGTTGTTGTCAGGAACTTTGTGCGCATCTTTCCTTCATGGAAAGATTATACCCCAGACACAGAACAATTTCCAGTATTCCTTCGCAACTTACGCGTAAGTAATGTACTAATGTTATTCATGGTCATTATTGCATATGTTTCTGCTGACAGAAGACACAAGATTTCATTCTTTTAAATAGGTGAGGCGCAAACTGGATTGTGATGACGAGCAAGGGTTAGTTGCGCTTTTCAAGCACTCATTGATGAAGTATCGTTCCTACCTGAGGCAAGCGCACTTCGATGGCAAGCCTCTGAATGAAATTTCTGTAAAGTCTCCGGTGCTACATTTATCCGACGGTGACTGGAATAATCTTGTTACACATTGGTCTCGGCTACAGTGTAAGGTATTGTCTATGATATCACATCACAATTTGAACTACATTTCTGCATTTGCCTTAATGTCTCACTTGTATGAAAACTGTTAGCAGAAGAACATTCGTTCTCAAGGGACCACATAATCTCGCAACTATACTACACACTGCATTGCTCTTGTGAGTACCTCTTGCCCTGTATGACCATACTTACTTTCATAGCTATTTGATTATGTAGCATCACTGCACATGTTAGCCTCGTAATCGTCCATTTGGTGGACATTATAAGATCCTATGGACTCTTACATAAATTTAGAATCAACCCAATGCTTTTGAAGAGGTTTAGCTCTGCAGTCCTCTTGTAAGGACTGAACGTGGTCTATCACTATACTTACATTAACAGCTACTCCCTCCATCCCATAATATAAGAACGTTTTGTACAGTACACCAGTGTTCAAAACACTCTTGTATTATGGGAAGAGGGATTGGTTCATTTTGTAGCATTCCGCATCTTATCTCCCTCGCCCACCATTTACTAAAAAAGATCACTATATTTAATCTTACCAACAAGTAGAATACACAGACAATGCCAGTGCAGAAGTGTAGCCCATTGCTCTTGTCAGTACATTTTGTCCTGTAACGCTTGTACTTCCAACGATTGGTAGTTGATTATGTAGCATCAATCTGCATCTTATCTTCATTATCCTCTATCCCTTCCAGTATTATCATATCTATAATTACTCTCTACAAAATGTAGAGTACAGGCAATGCTTATGGAGAAGATTCTGTGCTAAAATTCTTGAGTTATCCTTCCCTTGCCATGGAGAAGGGCATTATAAAGCCAGTGTTAACTGTTAATGTAATTCAGTCCTTCTAAAGCTCCTGAACTACTGTTTAATTTGCTCATACTCCCTATCGTTTACTGCTGTTTAGTTTGCTGTTTCTACCAAAATGCATGTTCGTAAGAACCGTAAGTTCTAAGTTTTACTTGTAAAACCAAATTCCTTATTCATACCATGCACATTACTTAATACTCCCTATATGTATGCTTGTTTTTGTGGATCTATAATCCAGTGTGTGGTGAAGCAGCCCACGTTTGCAACTTGTCATCTCCTGTTTTATCTTGCTGATGTGGCTGATGATATGAACAACATGCCATGCACATTATCCAAAATAGATACAATGATTTTCTTTGCCCTTCATCTATGCTTGTTATGTTGACATGGTAATCCAGTAGTGTGGTGAAGCTCCTTGCATTATGAACAATGCCAAATTATGCTATTGATATTTTGAACATAATCTTTATTTTCTAATTTGAAATTGGATAGAATTGACAGAACAGTTATGATCTTTGTTTATACACATGCAGAACCTGTCATCTCTCTGCTTTGTTTCAGGGTGATATGCCTGATGGCATGCACAAGTCTGCTGAAGGCTGTGAGACAAACCCAACATATATTGCAGCAAAGAAGGCAAAACATCTTGAAGATAGCGAGACAACCCCAAAGTCTTGTCTTGATGCAGTGTTCAAGTTACTTGATACTAACAGTCAGACAAGCTCACAGAATTCGTTGTCTGAATCAGTTCGAATTCTTCAGTCCCAAGTTCTAGCAGAAAGGCATTCTGCAACTCAACTTCGACTTGAAGTCCTATCTCTAAGAAAGATTGCGGAGAACACCAATGAGAACCTCATCGCTAAACAACTACACCTGGAAGCTATGACCGACATGCTAGGCCGGTCTCACAGCCTTGCTCAATAGCTTGTGCAGCAGTTCCCCCGCAAGGCTAACCTTTCTTGAACTTTCTTGGAAGTGGTCTCGGTTCAGTATTATTTTGTTACGCTGCAATGGTGCCCAGTTTTTGTAATCTCCTTCTTTGTTGCGCTTTATGATCACTAGTGGCAAACTTTGATGCCCAATGGATGTAATATACCTTAAATCCTTTATTGTGTAGTGTAGGTTTATTCTTAGTTACTATGTCGTAATTTCTTTATTGTATAGAGTAGGTTTGTTCTTAATTCCTACTAGTTACACAGCAACCTGAAATGAACCCCGGCCCATGATTGTGCGAATCAAATCACGGGCTTTTAACAGGCCAAAATTGTCTTGGTCCTTGTTTGGCCCAATCAGATATCGGCTGCGAGCGGGTCGGATGCAAATCGGGCCGTAGTTAGGCCCAACTATATGACAGGCTTTTAACAGGCCGAATTTAGTATAGGGCCGAAATGTTAAACGGGCCCTTAACAGGCCAAAACTAATATCAGTCCGAATTACTAAGTGGGCCTTTAGCAAGTGGGCCCAAAAGCATAGTGTCCAGTTGACGGGCCGAATCTGATATGGGCCATAATTGAGCCCAAAGCCTCTTAAAGGGCCGGACCTGATCTGGGCCGTAATTTGGCCCAGAACGTGGTAGGCTTTTAATGGGCCGGATCTCATATGGGCCACTATTAGGCCCGGAGCGTGGCAGGCCATTAATGGACCGGATCAAATATGGGCCGGCATTTGGCCCAAAACATGGAAGCCAGTTAATGGGACGACCTACTAGGGTCCTCAAAATCTTGTGAGCCTACAGCTGGGCCGGCCCATTAATGTCGGCGAAATCTCATGGGCCTTTAGCTGGGCCAGCCCATTATGACCCACAAGAATTTTATGGGCATTTACCTGGCCCGTCCCATTATGGCACAAAAAAATCTCGTGGCCTTTACCTGGGCCGGCCCATTATGGCCCGCAAAATCTTGTGGGCCTTTAGCTGGGCCAGCCCATTATGACCCACAAGAATTTTATGGGCATTTACCTGGCCCGTCCCATTATGGCACAAAAAAATCTCGTGGCCTTTACCTGGGCCGGCCCATTATGGCCCGCAAAATCTTGTGGGCCTTTAGCTGGGCCAGCCCATTATGACCCACAAGAATTTTATGGGCATTTACCTGGCCCGTCCCATTATGGCACAAAAAAATCTCGTGGCCTTTACCTGGGCCGGCCCATTATGGCCCGCAAAATCTTGTGGGCCTTTAGCTGGGCCAGCCCATTATGGTCCGCAAAAT
Source organism: Triticum urartu (assembly GCF_003073215.2). Lineage (NCBI taxonomy): Eukaryota > Viridiplantae > Streptophyta > Magnoliopsida > Poales > Poaceae > Triticum > Triticum urartu. The sequence continues at coordinate 542,542,604 of NC_053028.1, forward strand.
TTCGTGGGCCTTTAGCTGGGCCGGCCCATTATGGTACGCAAAATCTTGTGGGCCTCTAGTTGGGCCGGCGCATTTAAACTTGTTGGGCCGTGCCACGTGTCGACGTATCATAGGCGCCTTCTGTCCAGTGTGTGGATGACATCTGTCCCGACGATGAGCCGACACGTGTTTCCTCTAGCCAATGATGATTTTACACGTGGAAAATCCCCATTGGTCGGGGCTGTTAACGGGTTATCGGATCCAAAACCCGACCCGATAGCTTAACGGCGTTCCATTATGGTGGATGCCATGTGTCGGTCACCCTTGACTAAAGCACTTCTGTGACGCGCGATTTATCATCATGGAAGTGGACACTTTCGTGATGATAATTTTGGTAATGTCATGGAACACTTCTATGACAGCACTGGTATGACTATCTTGATTCTGTCATAAATTTGTCATGGATGTACATGCATGACAAAAAAGTGACCTACTGTGACAAACACGTATCATCACAGAAGTGTATTTTTTTGTAGTGCCTTCCACCGGACTGTTGGATTATGAAGATACAAGATTGAAGACTTTGTCCCGTGTCTGGGTGGGACTCTCCTTTGCGTGGAAGGCAAGCTTGGCAATTCAGATATGTAGATCTCCTCCCTTGTAACCGACTTTGTGTAACCCTAGCCCCCTCCCGTGTCTATATAAACCGGAGGGTTTAGTCCGTAGGACAACAACAGTCATAATCATAGGCTAGCTTCTAGGGTTTAGCCTCTACGATCTCGTGGTAGATCAACTCTTGTAATACTCATATCATCAAGATCAATCAAGCAGGAAGTAGGGTATTACCTCCATCGAGAGGTCCCGAACCTTTGTAAACATTGTATCCCCCGCCTCCTGTTACCATCCGCCTTAGACGCACAGTTCGGGACCCCCTACCCGAGATCCGCCGGTTTTGACACCGACAGCAGGGACTTGGCGCGGGCTCGACGGTGTCCTTGCAGAGGCATCTCCTCAGCGCTGCAGGCTGGGCACAGAGCAGGCAAGGCGGCAATGAGGTTCAGCGAAGGGCGCAGCACAGGCGATGCTCCAGGCGACGGTCGGCGAATCTGGTCACATACGGAGATGAGGTAGCCGGGTCTTGCGGTTGGCGGTGTTGAACTTCATCGGGCGGCCATGGATGGGACCTGCGAAGCGCCATGGCTGCGGGGTGAGGGAGAGGGACGAGGGGAATTGAAAGAAAACGCGGAAGGGAGAGGAACGAGGTCACCAATGACGAGGTTTCGAGCCAAGGCTGGAGAAGGAGGGTCGGGGAGGTCCTGGTGCTCGTTGGAGATCAAATCAACAGGGACGAGCTGCTCGTGATCCCCTCGGGATCGAGCATAGGAAGTGGCCTCGGCGCCTGTGCGCACAGGGACGAGGAGGCGGGCACACGCAGGAGGAGGAGGACGGGAACATTGTCGAGCTCGGGAGGCTGGTGCTGGGTTCACCGGCGGCGACGGCGCCACGGAGGGAGGAACAAACAGGAGGAGCTCCCTCTCGATCCCAGATCGAGCGAGCAGGGAGACTCTCGGGCACGGGCACGCTGGAGCGAGGGGTGCAGGGTTGCGGTTGCTGGTTGGATCGGTGGGACAAAGGGATTGGGGGATGGATCCCGAGAGATTTTGTGTGGGTGGCGGCGGCTGATCCGAGGAGGGGGGAGGTTGTAGGTGGCGGCGGCTAGAGAGGACAAACCTCCTAGAATTTAGGGTTTGGTCTATAAATAGACAAGGAGGTCCATATATAGCAAAACAGATCATTTTAGGGCGGTTAGGTCCCTCCTATCGTAATCGCATGGTTCGAGAAAAATAGGTTAGGAGACTCCAACGAGAAAATGATGATACTTTATAGATGTTTGGGGATGATCCAGACCCAACAGTGACGACTGTCCGGGTTGGGTTCAGGGAAGCGTTGCACGCGCGAGAGTGGTCTATGTACTGCGCAAAGATGGGTTTCGGGGCCTGGCGGTTGGTAGCAGACTATGTAGAAGGTCCAGGGAGGAAAGAGAGGGAAAGCCCAGCAACAATTTTCGGAGACCGAAAACATCCGACGATTTGGCCGACTATAATGTCGCTATAGTTATCCGTTGGGGCATCAAACGGACTCCAAATGCGATGAAACTTGGCAGGCGGCCTACCTACAACATAAAAACACCGCATGCCAACTTTCAACCCATTCGGAGAACATTTTTCGGCCACTTATAAAATAATATTTCGGACGTGCCGCGGGCGCGTGCAAGTGTGTCTGGGCTCAGAACGGACAACGGAAATAACGGGGAGACCGGGACGGATGCAAGTTTTAAAAAACATGATGATGCAATGCACATGATGACATGGTAAGATGCAACATGCAAGCGAAAGACAAGGCGACAACAGCAAATAACTGGAAGACACCTGGCGCAACAGTCTCGGGGCATCACAACACTCCACCACTACAAGAGGATCTCGTCCTGAGATCTAGGATGGCACCGGAGAGAAACGAAAGAGGAAGAGAAGAGGTAAAACTAAGTTGCTTCTTTGACAAATAAGTGAAACCAAAGAACCTTGCGAGGTTGAACAAAATGTAAGACAGAATACAATGAACATGAACAAAGTTGAAAACACTCTGTTAGAAAAGAGGAACAAGGAACATCACTAGAACCTTGTAGGTTGACAGACATAAGAAAAGGGGTGCAATGGATAAGAAGTACATGCAAGCACTCCGGTAGAAAAGAGATGTACAAGGAACGAGAAGGATCAATTACGACACCACTCCGGTTGGAAATGGAAGGCATAGAATATGAACTTGGCAAAATGAAAGCACTTGGATGAGAGTCTGGTTAGAAGAGGAATGATAGTCACAACACTCCGGTTAAAACAAGATAGAGAAGGAAAAAGAATGATATAATTTGGAAAACACTCCGACTGTGAATGAAAGGAATTGAACATGAATTTGACAAGATGAGAGGATACTTGATGAGATCAACAACACACTGCCTCCAGAACTATTGAAAGAATGGCACAATGGGTAAGAAAGATTTCAAACAGCACTCCGGTTGAGAAGGGAGGTAAAACTTGACAAAATGGGAAGAATTTGAAGAGAGGGCACGACACTCCAGCTGAATGGATAAGCCCGAAAAGGACATGGTCCTCACAATCCGAGATGATGAGTGAAAAGAGCAACATCACAATGCCTCTGGAAGAAATAATAGAAGATAGATCATTCGAAAGAAAGAAAGTAGAAGAAAATGATAACTTCTACCACCAATGAATTTGAAAGCATCCTTAGAAAGAAGGATTGAAATGGAGTTGTTGGAGAACTTCTCAAGATTGAGGCAAAATTCTGCCACTAATGGAAAAAATAGATTGGATTGATATCAACAAGGAGACGAGAAACTTATTTCACCAGGAGGATAAATGAAGAACTTGGGTCATTTATAAGTACCATAATTAGCAACAATCCTTAGGGAAAGCTTTAGGTGAAATATAACCCAAGATAATTCCAATGAAGAGATTGATGGGTTGCAAAGGATCTCATGAACGAATTGAAAATGATGGGTTTAAAATATATAATTCCGGACAACTTGTGGATCATGAACCATGAAGTGAAATTGTCAAGAATGACATAACACCACCTCAAAAGATAAGGTAGAAAGAATTGCACTTCGGTTGCAAATTGAAGAATGTTTAAACTTCTCAAAACAATACATGTGTTGAGCACCATGTTTACTTTAGACTATGGCTTGGCAGATCTTAAATTCGATAGAGATCTTGAAGAACAATTGAAGAATGAAAATAATCCTTGACGAACCACCATAAAGAAACTCTCGAAGAACTCCAGATAGATAAAAAAGGTCACAAGGAAAAGAAGCTTGAAAAGAATAAGATGAATCCTTGCATTGATTTGATGGAGCTTCATGATGGTATAGCCGAGAAAACATGGAACTCCGAAAAGAAGGATGAACAAATGAGATCAAGAATTTTGATGAACCTCCGGAATAAGGAATTGAATTCACTCGATGAAACAAGAATAAGAGTTACATTATGCTTATCCTTCACCAATTTAGATTGATGACAAGCAACGGATTTGGTGTAGTACTTATTCTCATAGAATGGATTAAAATAGATATGTCGCAAACTTGGGAAGGTCTTGATGGATCCCCCGGTGGGGTTTGGAAACAACGAATGAATTAATATGATAACGAAGGAAAAGTAGTCTTGTATGAACCACCGTAAGAATTCAAAATGAAAGAAGCAAAGGTAACGATTCACCAGTAAGGATTAGAAAATGAACGAAGGTACTTTAGGGAATTCAGATATGAGAGAACACAGAGATCACGAGCTGATTAGATAATACTTGAATGATGCACCAGTATGATTTGGAGAACAAGAGCTGAAAGCTGAGAATGAATAATTCTGAGATGATGGCTCCGGAGAATCAAGCTGAAAAGACTCCTGAAATGCTCCGGATGGGTGAAAAGAATTCTCACAATTCGAAAACAATTATGAGAGGATGGCATCAAGATAGAACCATGAATTCTCAAGAGAACGGATATGATTTGGAGGAAACTCGTCCTTGGTCTTCAAAATCTGAGAATGACGATGAGAAACACCACCATGAATTGTTGAGACACTCCGTAATGAATAATAGAAATGTTGAACCAACGGCGGAAATAATTTGAAAAAATATCTTGGAGAAGTCATTTGACTGATGAAAATTCATTCTTACGTCAAACTTTGCAATAAATTTGAGAATAACTCTGGAAAGAATTAGAAGAGGCAGGTAAGATCCTGGAAAAAAGACCTGTGGGTTAGGGCGCACTCAAAAGAAACACCGTTGAAATGATTTAAAAGAGAGATTGCACTGGTTGAATTAAATGGCTTGTATGAGATAACAACCTCGAAATAACTTGAACGGATTGAGAATGGAAACGTGAATCTTCTGAGATATCTTCGGCACTCCGGAACAATTGAACAACGAGAAATGGATGATTAAGAGGTGCACCGACATGAGAAAACATTTGAAACAAGGAAAAGAATATGATCAACAACGCTTGACTTGAATCGACCGGAGAAGAAAAGAATGAAGAATAATACACTTGAAGCTCCGTTAGTATCTTCCCGAGAATCACTGGATAAGAACATTGATGGAAAAGAATGGTGAGGCTTCCCATCAATAAAAGGATACCTGATTAAGAAATCTGAATCCTTGAAGAAAAAGGGTGGGTGAGCGGGAAAACAAAGACAACTTGGAGACGGATGAAACAAACACCGTTGACAAAAACTGAGATTGGATCTTGCGAATGGGAAAAATGATAGGATCATCTTGAAGAGAAACACACTGGTTGGAAATAGAATTAAGATGACAATCTCGATAAATAAGAAGAGTTAGTATTCACATAGGAATATGAGAACACCTCTTAGGAAAGGTATGGAATCAACACTTGACATTGAAGCAACTCAAATACCACAAACCAAAACAAAACAAAGGATTGGCTTGCAGAATAAGCCGAAAACAAACATATGATAGATCCCATATCATATCATGTATCTGTTGGAAAGAATTCCTACGTGATACTTGAATTCCCACTTATAAACTCCCGAAACTTTCTGGTTATGCAATCAGGTGTTGGGGATACAGGGGAAGCATAATATCTCACCCAAACTAACAATACCTACATCCAGCTGTATCCATCCTTCAACACATAACCAAGAAACCTTCAGAAATCGTGTACCTCAACCTTCGAAAAACATCTGTTATACGAGTTATGGCAATACTCCCGAACTCCCGCCCCAGTACTGGGTGGTGTTGAGGTTATCTCACCAACAACTGCATAAAAGAGATTTTTGATGTCGGTGAACTCAGGTATTCCAGAACTGCAACGATAAAATTGTGATGACAACACCTCAGAGCTCAACTCCCCGGGACACTACCACAACCCCTAAATGTCAGGAGACACCAAGAACAATGTTCTCGTCAGAAAACCATCGGAACGATTCCAAGATACCCGCGTGATCCTAAAAAAATTCATGAAATTTGAGGAGAGAAAAGTCAAAACTTCTACTTCAGGAGGCCTCACCAGTGGGATGAAGGGACTGAGGAGTAAAAATAATCCTACTCTCCGATATATATAATCCTAAGACTCAAAACATTTTGTTCTAGACTCAACAACGTCAGCGATTTGATCAAGCAGGGGCTCCTAAGTCGGGGATGGCCCTGATACCAACTTGGAACACCCATAATGCGGCTATATCTCCCACGTGCCGGGGGATGACTTAGAGGCATAGCCACATGGTAGGCTTGTCGCAAGAGGGGTAATCTTCACACATCCCATGTACTGAATAAGAAAGGGATAAAGACTTGGCTTACAATAGCCACTTCACACAATACATAAATAATCTATACAACATTCAAGTTACAATCAAAGGTCCGACTAAGGAACCAAAATAAAAGAAGACAACCCCAAATGCTAGATCCCCATCGTCCCAACTGGGCTCCACTACTGATCAACAGGAAACGAAACAACGATCAAGATCTTCATCGAGCTCCCACTTGAGGTAGGTTGCGTCACCTACATTGGTATCATCGGCACCTGCAACTGTTTGGAAGTATCTGTGAGCCACGAGGACTCAGCAATCTCACACCTGCCAGATCAAGACTATTTAAGCTTATGGGTAGGATAGGGTAATGAGGTGGAGCTGCATCAAGCACTAAGCATATATGGTGGCTAACATACGCAAATGAGAGCGAGAAGAGAAGCAACACACGGACGAGAAGCTAGAAGTGATCAAGAAGTGATCCTGAAACTACTTACGTTCAAGCATAACACAAGACCGTGTACACTTCTCGGACTCTGCCGAAAAGAGACCATCACGGCTACACACGCGGTTGATTCATTTTAATTAAGTTAAGAGTCAAGTTCTCTACAACCGGATATTAACAAATTCCCATCTACCCATAACTGCGGGCACGACTTTCGAAAGTTCAAAACCCTGCATGGGTGTCCCAACTTATCCCATCACAAGCCCTCACGGTCAACGAAGGATATTCCTTCTCCCGGGAAGACCCGATCAGTTTCGGAATCCCAGTTACAAGACATTTGGACAATGGTAAAACAAGACCAGCAAGACCACCCGGATGTGCTGACAAATTCCGATAGGAGCTGCACATATCTCGTTCTCAGGGAACACCGGATAAGCTAAGCGTACGGGTAACAACATAACCCAAGTTGCCAAGGGACGATCCCGCATGATGCTCTAGTTCGGACTAACACTTAGAGAAGCACTGGCCCGGGGGGGGGGGGGGTTAAAATAAGATGACCCTCGGGCTCCGGAAACCCAAGGGAAAAATTCTTAGGTTGTTAGGCAAATGTAAAACCAAGGTTGGGCCTTGCTGGAGGAGTTTTATTCAAGGCGAACTGTCAAGGGGTTCCCATAACACCCAACCGTGTAAGGAACGCAAAATCAAGGAACATAACACCAGTATGACAGAAACTAGGGCGGCAAGAGTGGAACAACACACCAGGCATAAGGCCAAGCCTTCCACCCTTTACCAAGTATATAGATGCATTAAGTTAAATAAGAGATATTGCTATATCCCAACATATCCATGTTCCAACAAGGAACAAACTTCATCTTCACCTGCAACTAGCAACGCTATTAGAGGGGCTGAGCAAAAGCGGTAACATAGCCAAACAACGGTTTGCTAGGAAAGGTGGGTTAGAGGCTTGGCATGGCAATATGGGAGGCATGATATAGCATGTGGTCGGTAGTGTGACATAATGATCGAGTGAACAACTAGAAAGCAAAGATAGAAGTGATTTCGAGGGTATGGTCATCTTGCCTGAGATCCTACAAGGAAGAAGCATGATTCCAAGAAGAAGACAAACGGACGTAGACGAACGAATCCTCACAACTCCGGAACGAAACCAAAGCTAACGCAAGAAGCAACCCGGAAAGAAGCAAACAACATAGTAAACAACCATCACATAATCATGGCATGATGCACAAACAAGTATGATGCATGTCCGGTTTAAAGAGGCATGGCATGGCAAAGTGCACAAGCAAAACTACAAGTTAAGTGGAGCTCAATATGCATCGAGTTGCATATTGACGAAATACCACATGACTTATTTAGTTCTCTCTCGGTTAGGTACTCAACAATATTAAATGTTGTTAAACATGGCAAGAGGTGAGGCATAATAAAACTACCTATGTAGGCAAGTTTAAATGAGGCCGGAACAACAAGCAACAAGTCTAGAAAAATCCTCATGAGCATATATTAGTTTTGGTACTGTTCTGCCCTAAACACAATTTTAGAGTTTTTAAACATGCAAAGTAAGTACACCATGTTAAACTAGGCATTTTTCTACCCCATTTACATATAAAGTTTATTATAAATGGAGCTACGGTTATTTAGTTATGCAATAAAACATTTTAACATGGGATTATGCAAAGTAAACACAACCAACATTTTAAACATGATTGAAAGTTGGGTATTATTAATCTAGATGAAGTTCTAAGCAGTTTTCATATATAAATCATTTTAAACTGATGCACCATTTGTGATTTATGTTATGCATGAACTAGGAGGACTTTTCTGTAAAACTGCAGTTTCTGGATAATTAGACAAATTCGTCCAGGGAAAAAAATATGTACTGGGCCGAAACTAGCTAGCCCAACATGAAAAAAAGGTGGGGCGCTGGGGGTGGGCTCACCCAGTGGGCCTTGGCCCAGCCGGCACAGCAGGGGAGGAGAAGGGCCGACCCAGGCACTACAAAAAAAGACACATCCGTGACATTTTGGGACGAACGAAATTTTTTTCTGTCATACATATGACACTTCTATGACGATAATTGTGACAAAACCCGGTATCATCATAGATGTGGTGGGCTCCTACTTCTATGACAAAAAATCATGACAGAAAATGGGCTTTTCGTCCTGGGCGGGTCGGAGACGTAGCTGCATGACATTCTTTGGGCCGTCCATGATGGAAAAAACCGTGGTAGAAGCGAGGGGGAGGAAAATTTCGTGGAGTTCCCGGTTACGGTGGGAGGTCAGGGGCCGAGCGATGCGCGTTTCTCTCGTACACGTACGCGCGTGTGTGCGAGGCGTTGGCTCTAACTGAACCCGAGCGAGGCGTTGGGCTCTAACTGAACCCGAGCGATTGCACTGCAGGCTACGCGTCACTGGACCCGAGCGATCGATCGATGGTTGTTAACTGAACCTGATCGAGCGATTCCTTCGCTACTGCTGCTAACTAAAGCCGATCGATGCTGCCTCTGGATGAACAGTGAGCGTTGCGGGGGGGGGGGGGGGGGGGGGGGGGGGGGGGGGTTGGATGAACAGTTCCGGTGGGGGTGGATGAACAAGACCCTGTGGTATTGCCTCTGGATGAACAGGACCCCGATCGATCGAGCCGGTTGGGGCTGGATGAACAGGACCCCCGTGGAGGGCTGGATGAACAGGACCACCCCGTGGAGGGCAGGATGAACAGTAGACGGTGGAAGGCAGGATGAACAGTAGCCCGTGGAGGGGTGGTTGACTAGGAGCCCGTGGAGAGGGCTGGTTGAATAGTAGCCGGTGGAGTAGCGCACGGTGGAGGCTGGATGAACAGGAGCCCGTGGATGAACAGTCACAGGTGGAGGCTGGAGGAGGTCGACGGTGGATGAACAGTAGCTCGTGGAGGCTGGAGGGGGTCGATGGTGGAGATGAACAGTATCCCGTGGAGTCCCATTTTGCGGTACGCCACACCCCTCCCGATGAACAGGACCCCCGTTTCGACCGTAGCGCTCCAACACAAGTCCGTTTCCTCCGTTTTGCGGTACGCCACACCCCTCCCGATGAACAGGACCCCCGTTTCGATCGTAGGAGGTCCGTTTCCTCCGTTTTGCGGTACGCCAGACCCCTCCCGATCAACAGGACCCCGTTCCGAATGTAGGAGGTCCGTTTCCTCCGTTGTGCGGTACGCCAGCCCTCATTTCCATCGCCTGTTCTGTCCAAGCCCTCCCGATGAACACGACCACGCATTCCGTTCCGACCCAGCCGGTTGGCTCCCACGCGTTCTGTTGCCTCCTGATGAACACGACGCATTCCGTTGCCTCCCCATGAACACGACGCATTCCGTTGCCTCCCCATGAACATGACGCATTTCGTTGCATCCCCATGAACACGACGACGACGCTGTTTCTCCGTTCTGACCCAGCCGTGTACACGAGCCCTCGCCGTATGTATGCGCGAGTAGGCGTTCAAGACCCCGCTCGTATGTACACATATGTGGCCTTATTTTCTTTCTTGCACCCTGGCCGCTGTACGTACGTGTACATGCTACGTGCGCGCCTCTACTACGACACATGCGCACCTCTACATCGTCCAGTATGTACGTACACGTTCGCGACCATAATGACAACGCTACGTACGCTTCGACCAGGTGGGTCCCGACTGTGAGGCACTTCCTTGCCTGCGAAGATGTAGCTGGTGGGTCCCAGCAGTCAGGGGGCGAATTGTTTTTTTTGCCCGGACGCACTTCCTTGCATGCGAAGATGTAGCTGGTGGGTCCCAGCAGTCAGGGGGAAACATTTTTTCACGAAATACAGTGGTCCGTCCGGTGGGTCCCAGCTGTCAGGTGGAGGAATCATTATTTTCCGCGTAATAAGGAGGCACTTCATTGCTGCGGCCGTGGACCCAGCTGTCAGCCTCTCCACGTACAGTCCACGTCCGATGGAAGTCGTTCCTTGACCACATTGACCACGCCGCACCGAGAGCACCAGGGCGGTGGACGACGGCGAGGCCTAGGAAGGGGACGACACGGAGGCAGGGAAGACTCGAAAGTTGTTTTCCATGCGGAGGGGAGTACGACTGTACGAGGGTTTACTGGTTTGTCTGCCGTCGCCGGAGAATAACAGTAGGTGTGGGTGAGTAGAGGAATTTCTAGGCCAGCGATGGGAGTACGGTCGGGCGGTGAGGCCTGCGCGGCAGCACAGCCGACCGCGAGGAGGGAGCAGGCAGTTCCGCCGGCGCATGTTTGAGCGGCTAGAGCAGGAAGAGCAGAGATTGAAGAAGCACGACGGCCGTTGGATGGACATCCAACAGTCAGTGCTTGTGCGTCAACCTTTTTTTAGGAAAGCATCAAATCTGTGGAAAACAGCATACAGCCCATCTGCCATTATTTCTAACAATTACAGCCCATATTGTGGCAACGGTTAAAAAATTATACGAAATTTTGCATATTTCGGTGTGGTCCGAACTGTTTTTAATCCCGAAATTTTGACTCACATTCAAACTGATTTTAAAAATAAATGTATATCAATATAAAATCCAACAAATTCTCCATGCATAAAAATTAATGTAATTTAGAATCTTGAAATGACAAAAAAGATATTTGAAACTAATTGCCGGTTTGATGTGTTTTAAAAATGTACAACCCATTTCTCATTACTGATGGGCCATTTTCTCAACCAGCCGAATGAAATCTCTCCTCGTCTTGAAAGATTTGCAGCCCAACAGGCCTGAAAAGCGACTTACTTGGCAAATCACAAAAAACCTGGGCTGTGCCCGTGGACCCAGCTGTCAGCCTCTCCATATACAGTACTCTTCCGATGGAAGTCATTCCTTGCCCATGTTGACCACACTGTGCGGAGAGCACCACGGCGGTGGACGACGACGAGGCCTAGGAAGGGGACACCGCGGCAGTGGAAACCCGCACGGAGAGGACTACGAGGGTTCACTGGTTCGGCTGCGGTGTGAGGCTGCCGTCGCCGCAGGGCCTGGCCAGCAGTGGGAATAGTAGGGGTGGTGAGGCCTCTGCGGCAGCACAGCCGGCCACGGGAGGCAGGAGCATGCGGCACGACCAGCGCTGCTTTGGGCGGCTGGAGCAAGAAGACCAGAGGTTGAAGAAGCACTACGGCCGTTGGATGGACATCGTACGGTCACTGGAGCTAGAATCATTCATATTGACTAAGTTGACAAAGCCCTTCGTCCCCGTCAACTTAGTATGCTCACAAGTCAGCCTCCCAGCAAGGTGGGTCCCAGCTAGCCGGGGGAGTATTCATTTTTTTGTGCATAATAAGGAGGCACTTCCGGTGGGTCCGAGCTGACAGCGGTGGGAACATTTTTTCGCGAAATACGGTGGCCCGTCCAGTGGGTCCCAGCAGTCAGGGGAAATGATTTTTTTCGCAAAATACTGGTGACCTGTCCGGTGGGTCCCTGCTGTCAGGTGGAGGAATAATTATTTTGCACGTAATAAGGAGGCACTTCCTTGCTGCGGCCGTGGACCCAGCTGTCAGCCTCTCCACATACAGTCCACGTCCGTTGGAAGCCGTTCCTTGACCACGTTGACCACGCCGCGCTGAGAGCACCAGGGCAGTGGACGACGGCGAGGCCTAGGAAGGGGACAACGCAGAGCCAGGGAAGACGCGTCAGTGGATGCCCAGCGTAGAGGAGTACGAGGGTTCACTGGTTCACTGCGGTGTGAGGCTGCCGTCGCCGCAGAATAACAGGGGGTGTGGGTGAGTAGAGGGATGGCCTGGCCAGCGATGGGAGTAGTAGGGGGCGGTAAGGCCTCCGCCGCATCGCAGCCGGCCATGGGAGGCAGGAGCATGAGGCACGACCAACGCTGGTTTGGGCGGCTGGAGCAAGAAGACCAGAGGTTGAAGAAGCACTACGGCCGTTGGATGGACATCGTACGGTCACTGGAGCTAGAATCGTGCATATTGACTAAGTTGACAAAGCCCTCCGTCCCCGTCAACTTAGTAGGCCCACAAGTCAGCTTGCCACTAAGGTGGGTCCCAGCTAGCAGGGGGGTATTCATTTTTTGTGCGTAATAAGGAGGCAGTTCCGGTGGGTCCGAGCTGACAGCAGGGGGAACGTTTTTTCACAAAATACGGTGGCCCGTCGGGTGGGTCCCAGCAGTCAGGGGCAAACGTTTTTTTCGTGATATACTAGTGGGCGTCCGGTGGGTCCCTGCTGTGAGGTGGAGGAATAATTATTTTCCGCGTAATAAGGAGGCACTTCCTTGCAGCTGCCGTGGACCCAGCTATCAGCCTCTCCACATACAGTATTCTTCCGATGGAATTCGGTCGTTGACCACATTGACCACGCCGCGCCGACAGCACCATGGCGGTGGACGACGACGAGGCCTAGGAAGGGGACAACGCAGAGCCGGGGAAGACTTGGCAGTGGATGCCCACGCGGAGAGGAGTACGAGGGTTCACTGGTTCGGCTGCGCTGCCGTCACCGCAGAATAACAGGGGGTGTGGGTGAGTGGAGTGGAGGGATGGCCTGGCCAGCGGTGGGAGTAGTATGGGGGCGGTGAGGCCTCCGCGGCAGCACAGCTGGCCACGGGAGGCAGGAGCAGGCGACACGACCGGCGCTGCTTTGGGCGGCTGGAGCAAGAAGACCAGAGGTTGAAGAAGCACTACGGCCGTTGGATGGAAATCGTACGGCCAGTCGAGCTAGAATCATGCATATTGACTAAGTTGACAAAGCCCTTCGTCCCCATCAACTTAGTAGGCCCACTATACTGGGTCCCAGCTGGCAGGGGGACTATTCATTTTTTTGTGCGTAATAAGGAGGCACTTCCTTGCATGCGAAGATATAGCTGGTGGGTCCGAGCTGTCAGCGGCGGTAACGTTTTTTTCGCGAAATACAGAGGCCGTTTTGGTGGGTCCCAGATGTCAGGTGGAGGAAATCATTATTTTGCGCATAATAAGGAGGCATTTCCTTGCGTGCGGCCGTGGACCCAGCTGTCAGCCTCTCCACGTAGAGTCCACTTTAGATGCATGTCGGTCATTGACCACGCTGACCACACCACACCGAGAGCACCAGGGCGGTGGATGACGGCGAGGCCTAGGAAGGGAACGACACGGAGGCAGGAAAGACTCGACCGTTGTTTTTGTTTCCCACGCGGAGGGGAGTACGGCTGTACGAGGGTTTACTGGTTCGTCTGCTGTCGCCGGAGAATAACAGCAGGTGTGGGTGAGTAGAGGGATGGCTAGGCCGGCGATGGGAGTACGGTGGGGCGGTGAGGCCTGCGCGGCAGCACAGCCGACCGCGGGGAGGAGGGAGCAGGCAGTCCTGCCGGCGCTTGTTTGAGCGGCTGGAGCAGGAAGAGCAGAGATTGAAGAAGCACGACGGCCGTTGGATGGACATCCAACAGTATACAGGCCATCTGTGGAAAGCCTCAAATCTGCGGAAAACAACATACAGCCCATATGCCATTATTTCAAATAATTTATAGCCCATTTGCTAATTCTTACGGGTTTTTTTGGAGCCCATATTCTTTATGTTAGCATTACAGCCCATATTGTGGCCACAGTTAAAAAATTATACGAAATTTTGCATATGTCAGTGCGGTCTGAACTATTTTTAATCCCGAAATTTCGAGTCACATTCAGACTGATTTTAAAAATAAATGTATATAAATATAAAATCCAATAAATTGTCCACGCATAAAAATCAATGCAATTTAAAATCTTGAAATGAAAAAAAGATATTTGAAAATAATTGCAGGTTTGATGTGTTTTAAAAATGTACAACCCATTTCTCATTACTGATAGGCCATTTTCTCGGCCAGCCGAATGAAGCTCTCCTCGTCTTGAAAGATTTGCAGCCCAGCAGGCCTGATAAAGCGACTTACTTGACAAATCACAAAAGAACTGGGCTAGGCATTTTCAGACAGAAAAAAAACTACTAGGCTGGTCTGTGGTAAACATAAAAGAAAAGGCTGTCTAGACAGGCTAGCGTGTCCCGCACAGCCCAGTTGACACCCTGCTTCCGTCTCAAAAACAAATTAGATAAATGCTACTCCAATTATGGCGATTCATAAAAATGCCACTGCAATTTCCAAACTTTGAAAAATGCCACTGCAATTTTTGCAAACTTTGAAAAACGCCACTGCAATTTGCAAACTTTGAAAAACGCCACTCCAGTCTTTGAAAAATGCCACTAGAAATGGCATGAAATGGCATTTTTCAATGTTTGGAAATTGCAGTGGCATTTCTTGGATACACCAGATTTGGAGTGGCATTTATCAAATTAACCCAAAACCAAAATAACTGGGCAAGCTGCTGGGTCCCTGGTGTCAGCCGCTCGTTGTGCAATTCTCTCATTTATTGACTACGTTGACAATGGCATGGGACCCAGATGTCAGAAATCCACTAGGAGGAGCCATTTTTTATTGGCTTGAAATAAGGAGGCACTTGCTTGCGTACTGCCATGACCTTGGCGGGTCCCTGCTGTCATCCTCTCCACGTACAGTACCAGTTAGTCGTGCTTCAAAACTGATCGGCACACCATTAAAAAAATAAAGGTCGATAACTAATGCGGCACCTCGGGCCAACGCGGCCAGATCGAATTTTGCACGAGAAATTACACACCATGTTTCGTTGACATTTGGTCCTGATCCAACATATCAGTGAGACGACGGCAAGTAGTAGGAGTATTTCCGAACAGACGTGTGGGCCGGGGCGCCTCTTCGTGAACCGTGGCAAACTAGCAACCGTCCACCGACTCTTTGCCTTTCCCTCTCGATTTGGAACTGCTGTCGCACGCTCTTCCTCTCCCTCCTCCATTTTCCTTCATCCCTTCACCCTTTCTTCTGCCATTGTTCGATCGTCTTCTCCATGGAGGGAACAGGCCGGAAACGACCCCGTTATTCTTGCCCCGATCTGAAAAATGACGTGGTGGAGGAACTCATTGATCGGTGCGACGTCATCACCTCGGCTAGCATGGCAGGTTCGTTCAAGCCCATTCTCGACTCAACTAATAACATCATTACAAAGAACCCAAGAATCAAGGAGCGGTTTGATCTCCCCTATCTTCTTTGCTGCGACCCTGATGACTGGCGCCGGCACAACGGAGGCCTCGCCCTGTGCCAGTTGATGCCGCTTGATAATGATACGTATGATGTTAAGATGCCATCGCTCGAGGGCAAGGCTTGGGCGGGCGCAAATGGAGATTGGGTTGTTTACATTAGGTCCAACTGCGAGTGGGAACTTGTGAATGTGTACACTCGTCACCGGGTTCCACTTCCAAAAATCTGAGCACACTGCCCAGAGGTTGAGCACACCGGTAATGTACGCACGTTCAAATACGATCATGGTGATTGTCTTCTATGGAAGATAGCAATTTGTTGAGTTCCCAACCTCTCTTGGAATTAAAACAACTATCAAGTTGTTGCTATCTTCGACAAGCTTGTTGCCGTCCTTCGTGGTTTGACTTGATGGATATTGCTCAAAAATCAATTTCTGTACAAGGATGAGTACTGTGATGCAATTCAATACGAGGGCCTTGTGTTTGCTGCCACCACTCATGGCACTGTTTTTGCATGGCATCCTAGTAGTTTCGGTACGTTTGTCTTCCACCGTAATTATAATTGTTTCATCCACATGCATGCGGGTTAGCAAGTTTCCCTTTACTAATTAACCTTCTTCTTGTGTTTCCAAGGTCCTGTGAACATCCCACCACCTATACATGAAATTTTTTATAACCAAGGGGGAGATGACGATGGTGATGATGACGAGCATGATGACGAGCATCGCCGATATACTCTGTGGCGCCTGGCAACTAATTCCGATGGATCACCTCTTCTTGTGTGTATACAGCCCACTGATGATGTTACTGCTAAGGAAGCAGGTGTCTCCCATGGTCGCACTCTCCGGACCTATTCCAACACCCATTGCATGGTATTCGGGATGGATACTAGTGTGCTAGCGCCAACTCCTTCTCCCTGGCACAGAATTGATAGTCTTGGAGAAAACTCGCTCTTCCTTGGACAAAACTATCTGATGATGGTGAAAGGCGATCCAACTACTGTTGACACATTTATGAGAAGCAACTGTGTCTATACCTCGGACATTTGGGTGGTTCCCTACCCTCGTACTAATATAGTAGGCCGCTTCAGCCTGGATGATCGGTCCTATGATGGTCTCCAGATCGACAACAGATGGCCCGTCCCAGAGAATCACTTGTGGTTCAAAGCAAGCGTTTCCAACCCCGCGAAATGGTTGAGTTGAAGTTCATTTCATGGCTTGTTATTTGTTGTGTGGTGAAAACTTTAGTATTTATAATGTATCCTCGTTGTCGATGTGGGTTGATGACCTGTTGTATGTAATAAAATGATATGCCTGTGATAAACTTACTAAATTTATGAATGGCTTTCGGGTCGCTTCTCTAAATTTGTACTAGCTTGACATGCTTTGCACGTCGGGCGGGTGTTTTTACTGTAGCCATATGTTAATGTGTTCGTTGTACGTAACCAGCACCTCGAATCCTTGATACTAGTATACTATATACTAGTAGGAGTAAGTAGTAGGAATAGTAGGGTGGCATGGGCCAGAACAAGCATTCACGTCCAGGAGTACGGCACACGCCACCACCACGACATCCATCTGACACCATATTTTTTCTTGGAGTCCGTGCTAGAGCAATCTCTTCAACCTCGTCGTTTCTCTAACTTCGGCCATCGCGCGGTGGGTGAGGTGGGGGTTTGCCGATAGTTGGTTTCCTTAACTGCGGTCCCACTTGTAAGGCCAACTCCAACGCACGACCCCAAATGGACCTCCGTTTTGCACGAACTCTAACGATAATTTTGACTAGAAAAGCAATACCAAAGAAAACAAGAACCACAAGAATACATTTTACTACTCCTGTAAGTTGGATTAGTGCCTTCTCGATGCATTCATTGTTGATCTGCGGAGGCTCGATCTTGCGTGCTTCTTTCTTCTTCGAGTGTAAAGAAGTAGACGTTGCTTCCTCGCATCTAGTCTCATGTCTAGCCTCTATTCTAGTAGGAGTATCAACAAGTGCACTAATCTCATCCGGTAGCAGAACTGAAGATTTGGTCGGGTTCTTCCTCCTTTTGCCGACACGTGGGACATCCAGCATCCAGGTCGTGTCATGAAAGAAAATAGAGTGGTAGTTGAAGCCACGAGATGTGCATCTCGGGTTAAACTGTAAATAAAATCTTACTACTCTTGAGTAACTCCAAAAGCGGCCACCGAAGATCTTTATTGAATTTGTTTTTCCTCACCAGCACATCGAGGTGAAAGATGTGCAGGTTTAGTGGGTCCTCTTGCGTTTTCACTGACAGGTGGGGCCGCATGTGAGCAAACAGACGATGGGCTCCGTGTGTCCACTGGCTGGCTGAGAAGAGAGATAGAGGAGGGCTGAGCATAGATTGCAGGAAATTTTTTCTACGTACCTCGATATGGCCCTGTTTGGATCATGGGGTTAGAGCTAATTTGGGTTAGTTGAAGGCTCAAATAACCCAAAAGTATCCAAACAGGGAGGGTTAGAGTGGGTTAGTTTCATCTAACCCAACTATCCTGGTGGAGAGGTGCTTATTTGGGTTAGAGTGGGTTAGAAAATAACTCTAACTCTAACTGTGTTAGAGTATCCAAACAGGGTCATAGGCTCGATATAGTGGGGTGGCATGGGCCATAACTCAGTAGCATTCACGTCTAGCAGTACGGCACACGCCACCCACACGAGTCCCATCCGACACCAATTTTCTTGGAGTCCGTGCTATAGCCATCTCTTCTCCCTCCTGTTTTCTCAGCCATCCGACAAGATAATTACTACAGTATCATATACTACTACATGGATTTGACGAAAAGATAAAAATACATACGGATCCATCAACGTTCAACGACATCCTCACACCCTAGTGCGCCGGGTCACCAACCGACGTGTGAGGAGCAGCGGCGTTGGCGGTGAGCTCAACGTCCATCTGAACAGTGCCGTCCAAGGTTGCCCTGCGCTCCAAGAAGGCCAGCGTCCTATCGTCCTCCTCTTGCATGTAGTAGTCCTTGTGGACGATTTGCGCGTAGACGTGGGTGATTATGTCGATGGTGTCTTGCTGCGCCAAGCGCTGCGCGGCGAGCGCGACCTCGATGTGGACATTCTCCGGTGCAACGGCGGGCATTCGCAGGGTCACCAGTGCGTCGAAGAGGTTGTTACCATAGTGGCCGTTGAGGGTGGCGGGCATCGCAGAGCCTGGGTGCGTCGGCTGGAGGCTTACGTCAAAGTCGTTTGCAAGCTTCTTGACGACGGTGAACTTGTCGAGGAAACCGACGAGGACCTCGTCGAACAAGGAGACGAAGCTGTCGTCCAAGCGGCCCCTCGCCCTGGTGGCCTCAAGCAATACTACCTGGAGACGTTCCTCGGTGCCGGTGGACGTGGTAGTACTCCTAAATCCAGACGGTGGTGCTACTAGTACTAGTAGTAGTACTACCAATGTAGTAGCAGGAGTACTAGCACTGTACTACCCGTTGGTCAAATTATTACGTGCTGCTTCTCACAGTGAAGTGACAAGACCCTACGCTGGAGATGACACCTGAGTATAGGCGCCGTGTTCGGCATACCATAGTCAGCCTCACCGTCTGCAGTCACTATCATCATGGCTGTAGAGCTAGCCTACTTACTACTAGCCCTGTTCGACATAATTTCCCATGCGTAGATGCCCGTGCATTGCACGGAACACCAAGATTGGGGGTGGACGGCTCCGGCAGCGGCCATCGCGCCAGATTTTTCCACAGCCTTCTACTCCTAGATTGTGAGAGACAAGGAGTTGTTTGTAAATAGGGAACAAGTGCGGGCACCTTTTTGCAAAAATGGAGAAGCTTGGTTTGTATGCGTTAGATCTAGATCCGGCGGCAATTGGTGAAAGATGGGAGGCACAACATCATCACCAACTCAGGACCTGTTTGATTCACAAGATTTTGAAAACGCAGGAATAGGACACGGCAATATTAGAAGTTTCAAACTGATATTACAAATGTTAGGAGTAATGCTGCACCTACGAAGAGGGAATTACTAGGAAGTTTATGTAAGAAATTTTGCTACTTTAGGTGGATGCAGCATTATCGTACAAACTAAAATCCACCGCCCTGACAAGTCACTAATGGGCAAATAAGTTTTCGAGTCTCTGTCCACTTGATGTTTCAAAAACAAATTCAGCTTCTGTGGAGAAATGAGCTCCACCGTATACCCGCGCGGGTGTGGCTGGGCACGAAGCGTGAGTACATGCACGGTGCACATATTCTCTTCTTGTATACGTACACCACCTACGCGGGGTTGTGTGAGAGAGATACAAACCTAGAGAGATATAGTGTGTGGGTTCTTGAGAGTTTTTTTTGTGTGTGTGGGGGGGGGTCAATCAAAAAATTTAACATATGCAATGTGTGTGTGAAATAGAGTCCTGGATATAACATATATATAGAGGGGGCGATCCACGAGAAGAGAGTGGAGGTATCATCGGCTTGAGGTGTCCATAGAATCGAAGAGAGGGATGATGTGTGTGTGTGCGCACACGTGTCGATAAAGAGTGCCATCGAATTTGTGTGTGCCCACGTCAAAGATATAAAGTGGCTGGCCTACTGGAACGTGAGATGGGACATGTGCATTTTGTCTGTGTGGCATGGATACCTACCTGCAGCGCTCGACTACCGGTGTGTGGTGGGGGAAGAGGGAGGCCCAATTAACTATAGAGGTACAATGGCTGGTATATGTGTGGAGGAGGAGAGAGGCCTACCTCATGTATTAAGGAGATCGATCTGCCTCATGTATTAAGGGAGATCGATCGGCATCCATGCATATGTGCAGGAGATGAATAAGATTGGGAGAGAGACAGAGCTAGAGTGTTGGAGGGGGTGGTAGTGGAGTTTCTTCTAACAAATGGTGGGATAGGCTTGCTAGACAAATGGAGGGCACACCCGCAATATCAATAAGGGAGGAGATGGCTGCTTGTTGTCTGTGCACGTGCGTGTGAGAGACGGGTCAGGAGGCATGCACGAATGATGAGGGGGGACAATGTGGCTGTGGTAAGCAGACGTAACTACATAGGAAGATCAATCGCCCTTTGTAAGAGAAAGGAGAGACATAACTTGTGACATACGTCGATCGATGGGGGGGTAGTTAAAGTCGATCTAGGGATATGTTGGGAGATCGATCGGTATACATGCATGTGTTTGTTAGAAGCAAATGAGGCACGAGGAGAAGGATAGAGAGAGAGAGGGATGCATGTAGGAGGTGGTACGAGGGGCATACTATATCGAGGGGGAGGAGTGTGCGAGTACGAGAACGATGAAAAGAGTGGTGGGAGTGAGGCATGGACGGTGACAAGAGAAGAGGGGAAGCTTGTGTTTGTGCTAGGCACACCTGGCTAGAGAGGCATATCGATCGATGTGTGCCGTAAAGAAGGAGCTGGGGGCCTACACACACCGTGGGTGAACGACCTAAAGTGAAAAGACGAATTTGCGCGATGGAACTAGAGAATGCCGAGGGAGGGTGAGAGGGATGCAGGCGTGTGCATGCACAAGAGAAAGTTAGCGCTAGCTACAAAGATAAGAGGGTTGTGTGGGTGTAAAAGACGAATAGAGATCATATATACTTCATTATAAAAAGAAAATTCGGATATTTGAAGAATTTATCATAGTGTTTCAAACCGACGGATGTGTGAATATATATAACGGTGATACACATGGTGTGGTTATGAACATGGTATACTACATTTAATATGTTTTATCTCTACTCTTATAAAAACGGAGTTGTTGATGATGGTGTGCCTGCCATCCTGCATTATAGGCTGTCAGATTTATATCTGGCGGATAGCAAGGAAACTATGATGGTTGAAGTTGGCAACAATCATGATTGTAGATTCTTACTGAAATAGAGAAACGAATTCAAATTTAGATCGAATTGCAGCAGTAGTATAGACATTTGGAATGCACTAAAATGTTGGTATGAGTAGGTTACATGCATTATACAGCAAGCAAAATAATTTAATCGGACATAACATGGATTCATACTCCCTCCTTCCATCTATATAGGGCGTAATGAGATTTTTAAGACCGCCTTTGACTATTGACAAGATTAATAGTACATGACATGCACAATGTGAACATTATATCATTGAAAGAACCTTTCACAGACGAATTTAACGGTGTGCTTTGTGTAAGTTGCATGTCATATATCATTGCTCTAATATTTGGTCAAAGTTAGCATCGAAAAACGCATTAGGCCCTATATAGATGGAAGGAGGGAGTAGCTTTGAATAGCATTTGTATAGTAAAACGGGGCAAGACTCTCTCTTTGTGTGGTGTGAATAGTTTTATTTTTTCGTTTTCTTTTTGGTTGAGGGAAGTGCGAATTGATTTGGTATGTACAAGTACAATATTACTACACGTTAGGCTTGTCCCTAAAATTCAACCCGCGTCTTGTTATATCCCAAAAATTCAGATATCGTGCTCCCAAAACTGGCGCCTTCACAACCCGCGCCTTGCTATCTTGAAATTACAATGCGCGTGAAAACTCCCTCCAGCTGCCAAATCCCGACACACGAAATCCCCCTTCTAACCCTGAGCCAAAAGGGCCGCTAGTTCAAATCGGTGGGGGATACTTTTGTAACACACCCTACATTTTGGACAAGCCCGTTCCTAAGTCATGCTTCACCCCCTCCCATCGCCCCTTTTCGCCATTCGAAATCCCAGGCCGCCATAACCTCTCCGCTCCAGCGGCGAAACCCCACCCTCCTCTGTCCGCCACATCACCGCTGTCCAGCCGGAGCCTCTTCCCCGACGACTCGTCCAGCGCAACAGCTCGACGTCCCTTGTCCACGTCCGCGGATGAGGATCCGTCGTCCATCTTGCCGTCCCGCCGGTTCAGCCGCCCCGTCCTCCACCTCCAAGGAGCTGCTTTGACGATCGCCTCATCTATCGCGGCTGCTCCATCCCCACAGCGCCACCTTAACCTGCTCCACCTGAACCACATCATCCTCACCGACTCCTCGGACGAAGCCGAGGCCTACTCGGCGCCACCAAAGAGGTTGTACACTCATCGCATCACACCTTCTCCTTAACTCGACCTCCCGGCGCCGACAGTGCTCCACCCCGCACCCCCATGGAGCGGCTACCTTGAAGCCGGCGCCGCGGGCGACATCTCCACGGCAGCTCTCCCCCAGTGCGAGGCCCCTTTGGCCGCGTCGTCCATACCAGCCAGATCTACTGCTACTGCTCTGGCTCTCGCTCGATCGCTCGCTCTCCCAGCTACTGATGCTGCTCTCCCCCTCGCTCGTGCTGCTGCTCTGCTCCGATTGAGCCACACTTTAGTCGACTGAATTGACTTTTGGGTCAGTCAATTTTCAGGAGTTGGGGGGGCTCACCGGAGTTAAGGAAGAACCACCCGCAGCGGGGACGGGGGCTCACCGGAGAGGTACCCCACTATCTATCTTAGGGTTTAGGGTGGGGGGCGGGGGGCCTAGAGGGCTTGCCGGGGCGGCGGTGGCGAGTTGTTTCGGGGCGGCGAGGCGGCGCTGGGGCCGGCGGTTCGGCCGGTGGTGACTGGTGGCTCAGGGGGGTGCAGGTTGAAGATGAACTGCAGGCCCTCCCTAAATTACATGTTAAGTGCCTCTCTGCTACCATTGCATTCAGTTTCGACAGTAGCATTCAGATTCCACAGTAAATTTCAGTTTCAACAGTTAAGTTCAGAATCAACAGTTTTTACCTCATCTGTTGTAGTCAGGTGGTTTTTGGTGATGTTAATTTTACATCCATTTTACATCATTTATTGGAGATGTTATTAGAATCCCACTTGAGATTGACGATGTCTGTCTTGTGCTGCTTCAGCCTTGACGTCTTACGGCTCACCGGAGCTGCTCCAACGACAGAACGATCCGTCACAACAGAGCAGTGCCCTAGACGCCGTCTACAGATTCCTCAGACTTCCTCCACACCTCCGACAACCACCTCTGCCTCAACCGCTTCAGCGACCAACCCAATGATGCTGAGGTCGACACGGCTACGGCAAAGAGGTTGTACACTTGTTGCATCACTTATTACTATACATTCACGTCGATCCATTAGGGCTATTTTGGTTCAACGGAAAAACATTGATCCACTGGTTGTTACCATCACTCTAAATTTCTGCATGCTCTCCTTACATAATCTCACCATATTTTTTTCGTATGCATGTCAGATATTGTACACAGTCATGCTGAACATGTAGAGAAAAAGAGAAGAGTTTTGCGCGGCAATACAATGTCATGCAGACATCGCTCCATGGTGGGTTCAATGGAAAACCCTCCCCACCCCTCTCCAGATTGTAATCCAGAGGAAGATATCTGTTCTGAGGCGGATTCGGACGCCGCTGACCACTCCTATTTACCCCCCAAGGTGTTTGCTATACCTTGGCATGATGATGTTAGTCATATCATGCATATGTTGCCTTGCAGTGCCTACTTTTGACATCATATATGTCATCTGCTTAGTTTAGACATGTTCTATAATGCCACCTATTTAGTTTCTATATCATATATGGGGATTATGCAGTCTCATGTCTTTTAGCCAGCCATAATATATGTGAAATGTGCAATGCCATCCTGTTTAACCAGGCATCATATATTTGAATGATATCTTGCCCATCCTTTTCTTCATTACATTTCCATTTGTCGACAATGTTTGTACATTAAACTACTCTTCCTGTGAATCAGCCATTTGGGTGGGAGATGGAAAAATCTGGAGTGAAAACAAGGCCTTCAGAGCAGACAGTGCTACCTATTGAAGCAGATCTCTTGTTGGGTCCCGATAGCTCCTCAGAGATGGATTCAGAGACAGATGACCAGTCCTATTCCCCCACTGAGGTGTATGCTCTAACTTGGCACGGTTATACTGCTCATATCATGCATACGGTGTCTTGCATTGCATAGTTTAGACATCATATACACAATATTCAACACCATGTTCTTAGTTCAGACATCATATCGAATGCCCTCTGTTTAGCGTATAAATCACATATGTGAATTAAATGATGCGATCCTAATTACTTAGATAACATGTAGGTGAATTATGTCATGCGATCCTGTTTAGTTATTCATCATATCTTTGAGTTATGTTATGCTATGCTATCCAGTTTAGATAGACATCATATATGTGAAATTATGTCATGCTATCCGTTTTAGTTAAACAATATACATGTCAACTATTTCATGCCCTCTTTTTTCCACACTATCTATTGCATCTGTCTCTCATACAATGTCTGTACATTCAACTATGTTTCCTGTTTATCAGCCATTTGAATTGGAGCGGGTGATGCCAGTATCTAGCGGACTAAAAACACGGTCTTCAAATAAAACAATGCTACCTCTTGGTGGAGATAGCACCCCGATTGTACATGCACAAGAACCAGCCCTACCACACATAACCCAAAGTCTCGCAGATTGTACCCCTACTACGATGGACAGTGAACCAGCTTCACCCAATCTAACCCCAACCCCAGCCGATAGTAACCCAGTTCCTGTTGACACAACACCATCTCCACCACAGAGCTCCCAAACAAGAGCAGTTAGTAAGGCAGCTCCAGTGCCCAAAGGGCCAGTACTATCACGGCGAATCCCAACTCCACCAGTTAGTACGCTTATTCCTTTGGAGGAAGCACAACCAGCTAGTCGTAGTTTAGCATCTATCGCATTTGATGTTGTTAAATCGTATTTGCGTATCTTCCCGTCTTGGAAATATTATACTGAAGATGAAGGAAAATGCCAGTTGCAGGTGTTTGTCCAGGAGTTATGTGTAAGTAATGTTATTCATGGCAATTACTTTGCTTCGTCCCATACATCCTACCTCCATGATGGTTATAATACAGCAAATTTTCCCATTTTTCTCTATAGAGAAGGACCGATTTGGAAACTCAGGATGAGGTAACCTGTGCTAATACCTCTGCTATCTTCAAGAATGCTTGGTAGCAGTATCGGAATTACCTGAAGAAAACGTACTTCACCGGCAAAGAAACTCATCAAATTCCCTTACGTTCTCCTGAGACACATTTACTGGACGATGACTGGGAATGCCTTGTTCTGTACTGGTCCCGAACCAAGAATGTGGTAAGGTCTATGAGCTCATTTTCTATTTTTAAGTATTATATTCTTGCGTCTTACTGTACTCTGTTCATGTAGAACAAGTGCCTAAACCCGAAGAACAACTGTTCTAATTTAAGATTCCATTGCTACCATAGTACATAGATATATGTTTGTTTGATGCTTTTATTATGTACTAGTACTTGGCAATATAAGACTTGGTAGTTTAATCATGTCCACCTTACTAATGAACTGGTTCACCGAAATGAGTTTCATATACTAGTACATGCTAAACTTGTTATGTGTCTGCTTGTTTCTTCTTTTAGAATGCTGACAAAATATTGGGGAAGAGTGCCTTATTAAGAAACGGTAAAGGAACTAATGCAGATAAGGTTCAGGATAGTGACACATCCTGTCTTGATTTAGTGTTGGAGTTACTGGCCACTACCGCTTGCACAAGCTATTCAAACTCACTGTCTAAATCAGTTCAGTTTCTTGAGTCTCAACTACAAGCTGAAAGACATCGATCAGCTGTGCTGCGACAAGAAGCGGAAGGACTGCGGAAGTCCCTAGAGCATTCAGATGCATACTTTCTGGTGCAACAGCAAGCGTTGGAGGATTTTAGCGCCAAACAGGACAAAGCTAATCATCTTGCTAAGCTTATTGCCAGCACGGTGGATACCCAGGATAACGTTTCTTGAGCTCTTCTGAAGTTGTTTCAGTTATGCTCTTGTTTTGCTGCCGCGTTTATTTGCACTGGTGGCCAATTTTGACGGCCAGTGTATATGATATGCTGCTTTGTTCCCTATATTTGCATTGGTGGCGAACTTTGATGCCCAGTGGATGTAATATGTGTAATAGCCGTGATAGCCTAGCGTTAGTTGCTTGCTTATTTATTTCCTTGTTGTCTTCTTTATTTGTTTGCTTGTAGTCATTGCAGTTCTTTTTCCGCGGTTAACTAGTGGCTGCAATAACCTATTTTTTAAAACTAGGCCACAATAACCATGGGCTAATATTTACTGTAGTGACACTGGGCCTCCTACGGGCCGTAGAAACAGTGGGCCTTCTATGGGACATAGAAACAGTAGGCCTTCTACGGGCCGTAGAAACAATGGGCCTTCTACGGGCCGTATCATCAATGGGCCTTATACGGGCCGTATGATCGATTGGCCAAACATGGTCCAATAACAAGCCGCATTATGGACGTAAACGGGCTAGAGTTGGAATCATCCGTTCATGGGCCGACCGTAACGGGCCATTGTTAATAGGCCGTATTTGATGACGCTATGAAAATGTCCCAACGTATTAACAGACCACAAACGGGCCGACTGTAACCACGGGCTGAATTTGGCCCACAAGTAGAAAATGACAGTAACGGGCCGTAAGTAAATGAATGCTAGAAATGAGCCCAAGAATAAATGGGCTCTGAGAAGGCCGAAAGATAACATGGGCTGGAAACGGGCCAACGGAATAACGGGTCGTTAATGGGTATAAAGTGATACACTGTTCATTACGGGCTGTTAATGGGTGTAAAGTGATACACAGTTCATTACGGGCCAGTTTCACCACGGGCCGTTAATAGGCCAAGAGTTAGATAGGGCCTCATATGGGCCGAAAGACGTCATGGGCCATACATGGGCCAGAAGTGAAAACGAGCTGGAATCATATTGGATGGCCTAGATGACGCTATTGGGCCTAATTCGGATAGGGCGTAATGGGCCTTGGGTTAGCGGGCTGTAAATGGGCTATATGCGAACATGCCGTTAACAGGCTTTCCATGGGCCGGCCCGCCACCTTTTGACCAAGTCAAACGGGCCGACCTTTTCACAGGAATGGGCCTCTGTTGGGCCGTGCCATGTGTCGACGTATCATAGGCGCCTATCTGACCCACTAACGAGCTGACACGTGTTTCGTCCGGCTAATAAGAATTTTACACGTGGAAATTTCCCATTGGTCGGGGCTGTTAACGGGTTATTGGATCCAAAACCCGACCCAATAGCTTAACAACGTTCCATTACGGTGGATGCCACGTGTCGGTCACCCTTGACGAAAGCACTTCTGTGACGCGCGATTTATCATCATGGAAGTGGACACTTCTGTGATGATAATTTTGGTAATATCATGGAACACTTCTACGACAGCACATGTATGACTATCTTGATTCTGTCATAAATTTTTCATGGATGTACATGCATGATAAAAAAGCGACCTACTGTGACAAACACGTATCATCACGGAAGTGTATTTTTTTTGTAGTGAGGGGAGGGAGGAGCTGCTGGGCCTCGCTGGAGAGGTCAACGCACGGCGCGAGCGTTTGTCATCTCGGGTCGAACTCCTCTGTACGATGCAGAGCGAGCAGAGGCCGGCGGCGAGGCATGGAGGTCGACGGCGAGGGGGAACCACGGCGGCGCAGCGGTTCCCGGCGGAAGGCAAGGATCTCCGGCGAGGCAGGGACTTGGCGCGGGCTCGACAGGGTCCTTGTAGAGGCATCTCCTCAGCGCTGCAGGCTGGGCACAGAGCAGGCAAGGCGGCGGCGAGGTTAAACAAGGGGCGCAGCACATGCGAGGCTCCAGGCGATGGTCGGCGAATCTGGTCACAGACGGAGTTGAGGCAGCCAGGTCCTGCGGTTGGCGGTGCTGAACTCCATCGGGCGGCCATGGATGGGACCTGCGAAGCGCCATCGCTGTGGGGTGCAGGAGAGGAACGAGGGGAATTGAAAGAAAACGGGGAAGGGAGAGGAACGAGGTCACCAGCGGCGAGGTTTCGGGCCAAGGCAGGAGAATGAGGGCCGGGGAGGTCCTGGTGCTCTCAGGAGATCGAAGCAACGGGGACGAGCTGCTCGCGATCCCCTCGGGATCGAGCAGAGGAAGTGGCCTCGGCGGCTGCGGGCATAGGGAAGAGGAGGCGGGCACATGCAGGAGGAGGAGGAGGAGGACGGGAACGTTGTCGAGCGCGGGAGGTTGGCGCTGGGTTCACCGGCGGTGACGGTGCCATGGAGGGAGGAACAAACAGGAGGAGCTCCCTTTCGATCCCAGATCGAGCGAGCAAGGAGGCTCTCGGGCATGGGCACGCTGGAGCGAGGGGTGCAGGGTTGCGGTTGCTGGTTGGATCGGTGGACAAAGGGATTGGGGGATGGATCCTGAGAGATTTTGAGTGGGTGGCGGCGGCTGATCCGAGGAGGGGGGAGGCTGTAGGTGGCGTTGGCAAGAGGAGACAAACCTCCTAGAATTTAGGGTTTGGTCTATAAATAGACAAGGAGGTCTATATATAGCAAAACAGATCATTTTAGGGCGGTTAGGTCCCTCCGATCGTAATCGGACGGTCCGAGAAAAATAGGTTAGGAGACTCCAATGAGAAAACGACGATACTTTATTGATGTTTGGGGATGATCCGGACTCAACAGTGACGACTGTCCGGGTTGGGTTCGAGGAAGCTTCGGAGGCGCGAGAGGGCTCTATGTACTGCGCAACGAGGGGTTTCGGGGCCTGGCAGTTGGTAGCGGACTGTGTAGAAGGTCTAGGGAGGAAAGAGAGGGAAAGCCCGGCAACAATTTTCGGAGACCGAAAAACGTCCGACGATTTGGCCGACTATAATGTCGCTATAGTTATCCGTTGGGGCATCAAACGGACTCCAAATGCGATGAAACTTGGCAGGTGGCCTACCTATAACATAACAACACCGCATGCCAACTTTCAACCCATTCCGAGAACATTTTTTGGCCACTTATAAAATAATATTTCGGACGTGCCACGGGCGCGTGCAGGTGTGTCTGGGCTCAGAATGGACAACGGAAAGAACGGGGAGACCGGGACGGATGCAACTTTTGAAAAACATGATGATGCAATGCACATGATGACATGGTAAGACGCAACATGCAAGCAAAAAACAAGGCAACAACAGCGAATAACTGGAAGACACCTGGCACAACGGTCTCGGGGCGTCACAACCGCCTTACGGGGGCCCACGAGGGTCAGGGGCGTGCCCAGGGGGGTGGGGCGCGCCCCTGCCTTGTGGCTCCCTCGGGCACCGTCTAACGTTGATTTTCTTCCCATATTTCACATATATTCCAAAAATAATCTCCGTCTGTTTTTATCCCATTTGGACTCCGTTTGATATGGATTTTCTGAGAAACAAAAAAACATGCAACAAACATGAACTGGCACTGGGCACTGGATCAATATGTTAGTCCCCCAAAATAGTATAAAAAGTTGTCAAAAGTATATGGAAGTTGTAGAATATTGGCATGGAACAATCAAAAATTATAGATACAACGGAGACGTATCAAGCTCTTCATGACCCAAACGGAACAAGTATGGTTTTGGACGAAATGTCATCGGTAGTTCCAACTTCTCCACCATCTCGATGCTTGCGGCATTAATCAAAGTCATGTGGTCGATTATCATAGCACATGATCTCTCTTGTACCACAACACGAGTATGAAAAAGTCCATCCCATCGGCCTTCCTCCTCCAACTGAAATCCATAGCTTAGCTTCCATGACAATCCAGTCATCTTCTACACAGTGTCGTGAACAACCTTGCTCTGAATACCACCTGATGTAGACAGACCTCGATTGCGAGATTCGATCTGTTGTTATGGTCCGATCTTTCACGACACTCATGAAGGAAATATGTCCTAGAGGCAATAAAGTTGTTATTTTATATTTCGTTATTCATGATAAACGTTTATTATTCATGCTAGAATTGTATTGATCAGAAACCCAAATACACGTGTGAATACATAGACAAACACTGTGTCTCTAGTGAGCCTCTACTTGACTAGTTCGTCGATCAAAGATGGTTAAGGTTTCCTAACCATGGACATGCGTTATCATTTGATAAAGGGATCACATCATTAGGAGAATGATGTGATGGATAAGACCCATCCGTTAAATTAGCATAATGATCGTTCAGTTTTATTTCTATTGCTTTCTTCATGTCAAATACATATTCCTTCGACTATGAGATTATTCAACTCCCGAACACTGGAGGAATACCTTGTGTCACAACATAACTAGGTGATTATAAAGATGCTCTACAGGTATCTCCGAAGGTGTTTGTTGGGTTGGAATAGATCGAGATTAGGATTTGTCATTCCGAGTATCAGAGAGGTATCTCTGGGCCCTCTCGGTAATACATATCATAGGAAGCCTTGCAAGCAAAGTGACTAATGAGTTAGTTGCAGGATGATGTACTACAAAACGAGTAAAGAGAATTGTCGGTAACGAGATTGAACTAGGTATGTGGATACCGACGATCGAATCTCGGGCAAGTAACATACCGATGACAAAGGGAATAATGTATGTTGTCATAACGGTTCGAGCGATAAACATCTTCATAGAATATGTAGGAGCCAATATGAGCATCCAGGTTCCGCTATTGGTTATTGACCGGAGAGGTCTCTCAATCATGTCTACATAGTTCCCAAACCCATAGGGTTCGCACGCTTAACGTTCGATGACGATTTAGTATTATATGAGTTATATGATTTGGTGACTGAATATTGTTCGGAGTCCCGGATGAGATCACGGACATGACGAGTAGTCTCGAAATGGTCGAGAGGTAAAGATTGATATATAGGATGATAGTGTTGGGGAACGCAGTAATTTCAAAAAATTCCTACACACACGCAAGATCTATCTAGGTGATGCATAACAATGAGAGGGGAGAGTGTTGTCTACGTACCCTTGTAGACCGTAAGCAGAAGCGTTATGACAATGCGGTTGATGTAGTCGTACGTCTTCACGATCCGACCGATCCTAGTACCGAAAGTACGACACCTCTGCGATCTGCACACGTTCAGCTCGTTGACGTCCCACGAACTCTCGATCAAGCTGAGTGTCGAGGGAGAGCTTCGTCAGCACGACGGCGTGATGACGGTGATGATGAAGCTACCAGCGCAGGGCTTCGCCTAAGCACTATGATGATATAACCAAGGTGGATTATGTTTGAGGGGGGCACCGCACACGGCTAAGACAATGATCAACTTGTGTGTACTAGGGTGCCCCTGCCCCCGTATATAAAGGAGAAAGGGGAGGGGGCCGGAGGCCTCATAGGGTGCGCCCCAAGGGGGGAATCCTACTCCTATTAGGAGTAGGTTCCCCCTTTCCTAGTCCAACGAGGAGGGGAAGGAAAGAGGAGGAGGGGAGAAGGAAAGAGGGGGCCGGCCCCCCAAGCCCTAAAACAATTCGGTTTGGTCCTAGGGGGCGGCCCCCACAGCTCCCTTGCTGCTCTCTATTTCCACTAAGGCCCATTGACCCCCTCCCCCCCCCCGGGGGGGGGGGGAGGGTTCCGGTAACTCCCCAGTACTCCGGTATTTATCCGATGATCCCCGAAACCTTTCCAGTGTCCGAATATAACCTTCCAATATATCAATCTTTATGTCTCGACCATTTCGAGACTCCTCGTCATGTCTATGATCTCATCCGGGACTCCTAACAACCTTAGGTACATGAAAACACATAAACTCATAATACCGATCGTCACCGAACGAGCGTGCGGACCCTATGGGTTCGAGAACTATGTAGACATGACCGAGACTCATATCCGGTCAATAACCAATAGCGGAACCTGGATGCTCATATTGGCTCCTACATATTCTACGAAGATCTTTATCGCTCAAACCGCATAACAACATACGTTGTTCCATTTGTCATCAGTATGTTACTTGCCCGAGATTCGATCGTCGGTATCTCAATACCTAGTTCAAGCTCATTACCGGCAAGTCCCTTTACTCGTTCCGTAATGCAACATCCCATAACTAACTCATTAGTCACATTGCTTGCAAGGCTTATAGTGATGTGCATTACCGAGAGGGCCCAGAGATACCTCTCCGATACACGGAGTAACAAATCCTAATCTCGATCTATGCCGACTCAACAAACACCATTAGAGACACCTGTAGAGAATCTTTATAGTCACCCAGTTACGTTGTGACGTTTGATAGCACACTAAGTGTTCTTCTGGTATTAGGGAGTTTCATAATCTCATAGTCATAGGAACATGTATAAGTTATGAAAAAGCAATAGCAACAAACTAAAAAATCATCGTGCTAAGCTAACGGATGGGTCAAGTCAATCACATCATTCTCTAATGATGTGATCCCGTTAATCAAATGACAACTCTTTGTCCATGGCTAGGAAACTTAACCATCTTTGATTAACGAGCTAGTCAAGTAGAGGCATACTTGTGACACTCAGTTTGTCTTTGTATTCACACATGTACTAAGTTTTCGGTTAATACAATTCAAGCATGAATAATAAACATTTATCATGATATAAGGAAATATAAATAACAACTTTATTAGTGCCCCTAGGGCATATTTCCTTCAGTCTCCCACTTGCACTAGAGTCAATAATCTAGTTCACGTCGTCATGATTTCACACCAATAGTTCACATCTTTATGTGATTATTTCACATCTTCATGTGACTAATACCCAAAGGGTTTACTAGAGTCAATAATCTAGTTCACACTGCTGTGATTAATACCCAAAGAGTGATCATGTTTTGCTTGTGAGAGAAGTTTAGTCTACGGGTCTGCAACATTCAGATCCATATGTATTCCGCAAATTTCTATGTCTACAATACTTTGCACGGAGCTACTCTAGCTAATTGCTCCCACTTTCAATATGTATCCAGATCGAGACTTAGAGTCATCTAGATCGATGTAGAAAGCTTGCATCGACGTAACTCTTTATGACGAACTCTTTTATCACCTCCGTAACCGAGAAATATTTCCTTAGTCCTCTAAGGATAATTTTGACCACTGTCAAGTGATCTACTCCTAGATCACTATTGTACTCCCTTGCCAGAATCATGCTAAGGTATACAATAGGACTGATACATAGTATAGCATACTTTATAGAACCTATGACTGAGGCATAGGGAATGACTTTTCATTCTCTTTCTATTTTTTTCTCTGGTCCGGTTTTGAATCTTTACTCAACTTCACACCTTGCAACACAGGCAAGAACTCCTTCTTTGACTATTCCATTTTGAACTACTTCAAAATCTTGTCAAGGTATGTACTCATTGGAAAAACTTATCAAGCGTCTTGATCTATCTCTATAGATCTTGATGCTCAATGTGTAAGCAGCTTCACCAAGGTCTTTCTTTGAAAAATTCTTATTCAAGTATCGTTTTATCATTTCCGATCAACAATATGTCATCCACATATAATATCAAAAATGCTATAGAGCTCGCACTCACTTTCTTGTAAATACAGGCTTCTCCAAAAGTCTGTATAAAACTATATGCTTTGATCACTTTATCAAAGCATATATTCCAACTCCGAGATGCTTGCACCAGTCCATAGATGGATCGCTGGAGTTTGCACACTTTGTTAGCAACTTTAGGATTGACAAAACCTTCTTGTTGCATCATATACAAATCTTCTTTAAGAAATCCATTAAGGAATGCAGTTTTGACATCCATTTGCCAGATTTCATAAAATGTGGCAATTGCTAACATGATTTAGACAGACTTAAGCATCACTACGAGTGAGAAAATCTCATCGTAGTCAACACCTTGAACTTGTCGAAAACCTTTTGCGACAATTCGTGCTTTGTAGATAGTAATACTACTGTTAGCGTCCATCTTCCTCTTGAAGATCCATTTATTCTGAATGGCTCACAGATCAATGGGAAAGTCAATCAAAGTCCATAATTTGTTCTCATACATGAATCCCATCTCATATTTCATGGCCTCAAGCCATTTCGTGGAATTTGGGCTCATCATTGCTTCCTCATAGTTCGTAGGTTCGTCATGGTCTAGTAACATGACTTCTAGAAAGGATTACCGTACCACTCTGGTGCAGACCATACTCTGGTTAACATACGGGGTTCGGTAGTAACTTGATCTGAAGTTTCATGATCATCATCATTAGCTTCCTCACTAATTGGCGTAGGAATCACCAGAACTGATTTTTGTGATGAACTACTTTCCAATTCGGGAGAAGTTACAATTACCTCATCAAGTTCTACTTTCCTCCCACTCACTTCTTTCGAGAGGAACTTCTTCTCTAGAAAGGATTCATTCTTAGCAACAAATATCTTGCCTTCGGATCTGTGATAGAAGGTGTACCCAACAGTTTCCTTTGGGTATCCTATGAAGACGCATTTCTCTGTTTTGGGTTTGAGCTTATCAGGTTGAAACTTTTTCACATAAGCATCATAGCCCCAAACTTTAAGAAATGACAGCTTAGGTTTCCTGCTAAACCACAGTTCATATGGTGTTGTCTCAACGAATTTAGATGGTGCCCTATTTAACGTGAATGCAGCAGTCTCTAATGCATAACCCCAAAACGATAGTGATAAATCGGTAATAGACATCATAGATCGCACCATATCTAATAAAGTACGGTTATGACATTCAGACACACCATTACGCTATGGTGTTCCAGGTGGCGTGAGTTGCGAAACTACTCCACGTCGTTTCGAATGAAGACCAAACTCATAACTCAAATATTCGTCTCCATGATCAGATCATAGAAACTTTATTTTCTTGTTACGATGATTTTCCACTTCACTATGAAATTCTTTGAACTTTTCAAATGTTTCAGACTTATGTTTCATCAAGTAGATATACCCATATCTGCTCAAATCATCTGTGAAGGTCAGAAAATAATGATATGCACCGCGAGCATCAACACTCATCGGACCGCATACATCAGTATGTATTATTTCCAATAAGTCAGTTGCTCGCTCCATTGTTCCGGAGAACGGAGTCTTAGTCATCTTGCCCATGAGGCATGGTTCACAAGCATCAAGTGATTCCAAAAGCCCATCAGCATGGAGTTTCTTCATGCGCTTTACACCAATATGACCTAAACGACAGTGCCATAAACAAGTTGCACTATCATTATTAACTTTGCATCTTTTGGCTTCAATATTATGAATATGTGTATCACTATGATCGAGATTCAATAAACCTTTTATATTGAGTGTATGACCATAGAAGGTTTTATTCATGTAAATAGAACAACAAATATTCTTTGACTTAAATGAATAACAGTATTGCAATAAACTTGATCCAATCATATTCATGCTCAACGCAAACACCAAATAACATTTATTTTAGGTTCAACACTAATCCCGAAGGTAAAGGGAGTGTGCGATGGTGATCTTATCAACCTTGGAATCACTTCCAACACACATCATCACCTCACCCTTAACTAGTCTCTGTTTATTTTGCAACTCCCGTTTCGAGTTACTACTCTTAGCAACTGAACCAGTATCAAATACCGAGGGGTTGCTATAAACACTAGTAAAGTACACATCAATAACATGTATATCCAATATACCTTTGTTCAGTATGCCATCCTTCTTATCCGCCAAGTATCTAGGGCAGCTCCACTTCCAGCGACCATTTCCTTTGCAGTAGAAGCACTCAGTTTTAGGCTTGGGTCTAGCTTTGGGCTTCTTCATGGGAGTGGCAACTTTCTTGTCATTCTTCTTGAAGTTACCTTTCTTTCCCTTGCCCTTTTACTTGAAACTAGTGGTCTTGTCAACCATCAACACTTGATTCTTTTCTTGATTTCTACCTTCGCTGATTTCAACATCGCGAAGAGCTTGGGAATTACTTTTGTCATCCCTTGCATATTATAGTTCATCACGAAGTTCTAGTTACTTGGTGATAGTGACTAGAGAACTCTGGCAATCACTATTTTATATGGAAGATTAACTCCCACTTGATTCAAGCAATTGTAGTACTCAGGCAATTTGAGCACATGCTCACTGGTTGAGCTACTCTCCTCCATCTTGTAGGCTAAGTACTATCATAGGTCTCATACCTCTCGACACGGGCATGAGCATGAAATACCAATTTCAACTCTTGGAACATCTCATATGCTCCATGTTGTTCAAAACATTTTTGAAGTCCCGGTTCTAAGGCGTAAAGCATGGTGCACTAAACTATCAAGTAGTCATCATACCGAGCTTGTCAAACGTTCTTAACGTCTGCATCTGTTCCTGCAACAGTTCCGTCACCTACTGGTGCATCAAGGACATAATACTTCTGTGTAGCATTGAGGATAATCCTTAGATCACGGAGCTAGTCTGCATCATTGCTACTAACATCTTTCAACTTATTTTTCTCTAGGAAAATATAAAAAATAAACGGGGAGCTACAGCGCGAGCTATTGATCTACAACATAGTTATGCAAATACTATCAGGACTAAGTTCATGATAAATTAAAGTTCAATTAATCATATTACTTAAGAACTCCCACCTATATAGACACCCCTTTAATCATCTAAGTGATCACGTGATCCATATCAACTAAACCATGTCCGATCATCACGTGAGATGGAGTAGTTTTCAATGGTGAACATCACTATGTTGATCATATCTACTATATGGTTCACGCTCGACCTTTCGGTCTCAGTGTTCCGAGGCCATATCTGCATACGCTAGGCTCGTCAAGTTTAACCCGAGTATTCTGCGTGTGCAAAACTGGCTTGCACCCGTTATATGTGAACGTAGAGCTTATCACACCCAATCATCACGTGGTGTCTCGGCACAACGAACTGTAGCAACTGTGCATACTCAGGGAGAACACTTATACCTTGAAATCTAGTGAGAGATCATCTTATAATGCTACGGTCGAACTAAGCAAAATAAAATGCATAAAATATAAACATCATATGCAATTAAAATATGTGACATGATATGTCCATTATCATCTTGTGCCTTTGATCTCCATCTCCAAAGTACCGTCATGATCTCCATCATCACCGGCATGACACCATTATCTCCATCATCTTGATATCCATCAATGTGTCGTCACATGGTCGTCTCGCCAACTATTGCTTTTGCAAATATTGCTATCACATATCGATAAAGTAAAGCAATTATATGGCGCTTGCATCTTATGCAATAAAGAGACAACCATAAGGCTTCTGCCAGTTGCCGATAACTTGAACAAAATACGATCATCTCATACAACAATTTATATCTCATCATGTTTTGACCATATCACATCACAACATGCCCTGCAAAAACAAGATTGACGTTCTCTACTTTGTTGTTGCAAGTTTTACATGGCTGCTATGGGCTGAGCAAGAACCGTTCTTACCTACACATCAAAAACCACAACGCGGTATAGTGATTACTTTTTGATCTTCAGAAAGAACCCTGTTCATTGAATCCGATTCAACAAAAGTTGTAGAAACTGACACCCACTAGCCACCTATGTGCGAAGCACGTCGGTAGAACCAGTCTCGCGTAAGCGTACGCGTAATGTCGGTCTGAGCCGCTTCATCCAACAATACCGCTGAATCAAGAATCAACTAGTGATGGCAAGCAATATGAATATACCCACGCCCACAACTCCTTTGTGTTCTACTCGTGCATATAACATCTACACATAGACCTGGCTTTGATAACACTGTTGGGGAACGCAGTAATTTCAAAAATTTCTTACGCACACGTAGGATCTATCTATGTGATGCATAGCAACGAGAGGGGAGAGTGTTGTCTACGTACCCTTGTGGACCGTAAGCAGAAGCATTATGACAACGCGGTTGATGTAGTCGTACGTCTGCACATTCCGACCGATCCTAGTACCGAAAGTACGACACCTCCGCGATCTGCACACGTTTAGCTTGGTGACATCCCACGAACTCTCGATCCAGCCGACTGTCGAGGGAGAGCTTCATCAGCACGACGGCGTGATGAAGCTACTGGCGCAGGGCTTCGCCTAAGCACTATGACGATATAACCGAGGTGGATTATGGTGGAGGGAGCCACCGCACATGGCTATGACAATGATCAACTTGTGTGTTCTAGGGTGCCCCCTGCCCCCGTATATAAAGGAGCAAGGGAAGGGGGCCGGTGGCCTCATAGGGTGCACCCCAAGGGGGGAATCCTACTCCTACTAGGAGTAGTTCCCCCTTTCCTAGTCCAACTAGGAGGGGAAGGAAAGAGGAGGAGGGGAGAAGGAAAGAGGGGGCCAGCCCCCCAAGCCCTAAACCAATTCGGGTTGGGCCTAGGGGCGCGCCCCATAGCTCCCTTGCTGCCCTCTATTTCCACTAAGGCCCATGAAGTCCCATTGACCCCCCCGGGGAGCGGGGGTTTCCGGTAACTCCTCGGTACTCCAGTATTTATCCGATGACCCCCGTAACCTTTCCAGTGTCTGAATATAACCTTCCAATATATCAATATTTATGTCTCGACCATTTCTAGATTCCTCATCATGTCCGTGATCTCATCCGAGACTCCGAACAACCTTCGGTACATCAAAACACATAAACTCATAATACCGATCGTCATCGAACGTTAAGCGTGCGGACCCTATGGGTTCGAGAACTATGTAGACGAACTATGTAGACGAACTATGTAGACCCGAGACTCATCTCCGGTCAATAACCAATTGCGGAACCTGGATGCTCGTATTGGCTCCTACATATTCAACGAAGATATTTATCGGTCAAACCGCATAACAACATACGTTGTTCCCTTTGTCATCGGCATGTTACTTGCCCGAGATTCGATCGTCGGTATCTCAATACCTAGTTCAATCTCGTTACCGGCAAGTCTCTTTACTCGTTCCGTAGTGAAACATCCCATAACTAACTCATTAGTCACATTGCTTGCAAGTCTTATAGTGATGTGCATTACCGAGAGGGCCCAGAGATACCTCTCCGATACACGGAGTGAAAAATCCTAATCTCGATCTATGCCAACTCAACAAACACCATCGAAGACACCTA
This sequence comes from Triticum urartu, assembly GCF_003073215.2. Lineage (NCBI taxonomy): Eukaryota > Viridiplantae > Streptophyta > Magnoliopsida > Poales > Poaceae > Triticum > Triticum urartu. The sequence continues at coordinate 542,582,150 of NC_053028.1, forward strand.
TAGAGCATCTTTATAGTCACCCAGTTATGTTGTGACGTTTGATAGCACACTAAGTGTTCCTCCGGTATTCGGGAGTTGCATAATCTCATAGTCATAGGAAATTGTATAAGTTATGGAGAGAGCAATAGCAACAAACTAAACGATCATCGTGCTAAGCTAACAGATGGGTCAAGTCAATCACATCATTCTCTAATTATGTGATCCCATTAATCAAATGACAACTCTTTGTCCATGGCTAGGAAACTTAACCATCTTTGATTAACGAGCTAGTCAAGTAGAGGCATACTAGTGACACTCAGTTTGTCTATGAATTCACACATGTACTAATTTTCCGGTTAATACAATTCTAGCATGAATAATAAACATTTATCATGATATAAGGGAATATAAATAACAACTTTATTATTGCTACTAGGGCATATTTCCTTCAGATAGTATTCAGACACCGGAAGTGTTCCGGATAGTATCGAGTATTTATCAGAGTACCGGGGGGGGGGGGGGGGGGGGGGTTACCGGAACCACTGGGGAAAGATATGTGCCATAAGAGGGGAGCACACCAGCCCACAAGGGGTGGTGTGCCCCCTTAGGCAGGAGGCCGAATTTGAGAAGGAAGAGGGGTTTGGCCCCCTTTCCTTCCTCCCTTCCCTCTTCCCTTTTCCCTCCTCCCAAAATAAGGAAGGGGGAGGCCGAATTGGGAGAGGACCCCAAGTAGGATTCCTCTTACTTGGGGTGCTCCATGGCTGCTCCTCCCCCTCCCACCTATATATACGTGGGGAGGGGCGCCTAGAACACACAACTACAATCATTAGCCGTGTGTGGCGCCCCCCTCCGTAGTTTACACCGTCAGTCATAGTTTTGCGGTGCTTACGCGAAGCCCTGTGAAAATCACTTCACCATAACTGTCACCACGCCGTCGTGCTGACGGAACTCATCTACTTACTCGACACCTTGCTAGATCAAGAAGGCGAGGGATGTCATCGCATTGAACTTGTGCAGAATTCGGAGGTGTCGTACGTTCGGTGCTTGATCGGTCGGAGCTAGAAGAAGTTTGACTACATCAACCGCGTTGCCAAACGCTTCCGCTTTCGGTCTATGAGTGCATGTGGACACACTCCCCCCTCTCGTTGCTATGCATCTCCTAGATAGATCTTGCATGAGCATAGGATTTTTTTTGAAATTGCATGCGACGTTTCCCAACAGTGGCATCTGAGCCAGGTCTATACGTAGATGATATTGCACGAGTAGAACATAAAGAGTTATGGGCGGTGATCATCATACTGCGTACCACCAATGTCTTATTTTGATTCGGCGGTATTGTTGGATGAAGCGGCCCAGACCAACCTTACATGACCACGTTCATGAGACTGGTTCCACTGACAGACATGCAACTAGTTTTGCACAAAGGTGGCTGGCGGGTGTCTGTTTCTCCTACTTTTGTTGAATCGAATTTGACTGCGTCCGGTCCTTGAAGAAGGTTAAAACAACAAACTTGACAAAACAATGTTGTGGTTTTATGCGTAGGTAAAAACGGTTCTTGCTAGAAGCCCGTAGTAGCCATGTAAAACTTGCAACAACAAAGTAGAGGACGTCTAACTTGTTTTGCAGGGCATGCTGTGATGTGATATGGTCAAGACATGATGTGATAAACGCTATTGTATGAGATGATCATGGTTTGTAAGATATGTGACAATCGGCAGGAGCCTTATGGTTGTCTCTTTATTGTATGAAATGCAAACGCCATGTAATTGATTTACTTTATCACTATGCATTAGCGATAGTTGTAGAAGCAATTGTTGGGGAACATAGTAGTTTCAAAAAAATTTCCTGTGCACACGCAAGATCATGGTGATGCATAGCAACGAGAGAGGAGAGTATCGTCCACGTACCCTCATAGACCTTAAGCGGAAGCGTTATGAGAACACGGTTGATGTAGTCATACGTCTTTACGATCCGACCGATCCAAGTACCGAACGTACAGCACCTCCGAGTTCAGCACATGTTCAGCTCGATGACGTCCCACGAACTCCGATCCAGCAGCGCTTCACAGGAGAGTTCCGTCATCACGACAGCGTGATGACGGTGATGATGTTGCTACCGATGCAGGGCTTCGCCTAAGCACCGCTACGATATGATCGAGGTGGATTATGGTGGAGGGGGGCACCGCACACGGCTTGGAACAATCAACTTGTGTGTCCTAGGGTGCCCCTGCCCCCGTATATAAATGAGCAAGGGGGAGGCCGGCCAGCCCTTGCAGGGCGCGCCAGGAAGAGGAGTCCTCCTAGTAGGAGTAGGACTCCCCTTTCCTACTCCTACTAGGAGGAGGAAAGGAAGGAGGAGAGGGAGAAGGAAACGGGGGCGCTGTCGGTGTCAAAACCGGCGAATCTCGGGTAGGGGGTCCCGAACTGTGCGTCTAGGATCGATGGTAACAGGAGGCGGGGACACGATGTTTACCTAGGTTCGGGCCCTCTCTATGGAGGTAATACCCTACTTCCTGCTTGATTGATCTTGATGAATATGGGTGTTACAAGAGTTGATCTACCACGAGATCGTAATGGCTCAACCCTAGAAGTCTAGCCTATGAGTATATGGTAATGAATCTGTCCTATCCGGACTATGCTCTCCGATTTATATAGACACCGGAGAGATCTAGGGTTACACGAGGTCGGTTACATAAGAGGGAATCTTTCATAATCGGTCGCCTATCTTGCCTTCCACGCCAAGTAGAGTCTAATCTGGAAACGGGTATAGTCTTCGGTCTTCATGTCTTCATAGCCCATCAGTCTGGCCCAACAGATAACAGGCCGGACGCCCGAGGACCCCTTAGTCTAGGACTCCCTCAGTAGCCCCTGAACCAGGCTTCAATGACGAGGTGTTCGGCGCTCGGATTGTCTTGGGCATTGCGAGGCGGGTTCCCTTCTCCAAGTAATATATTCGGCTGTTGACTCAATATTGTTCGCCTCGGCTTCTGCGCGCTAATAACTTAGTCTTCCACGTGTCGAGTGAATGCGGAAAGTCAGGGTACTTTTGCAAATAACACCCCTCCCACACAAGGCAGAACGCCTATTTAATGAAATTGGATCTTAGATCCAGGTGATACCATGCTAAGAAAATCCCCAGAAACTGCCAGGAGAAGCCATTCCAACATGGCTAGCATTCCCAGTTCTTCCTCCCGCTCAAGCCCAAAGAGAAGTGAGTGGGAGAAGTGTTTTGTGACTAATAGTCAGTTAGCAAAGCTGCAAACGCGGGGATTTCTTCCCCCCGCAGATCTGGTCCTGTCCGAGCAGGGTCGGTCTCCTTCAATGGCGTGACTCAGTCGGAGGACTTCCCCAACCCATCTGGAAGGGAGCGAGTGTGCTTCGTCCCCTATCTGCTGAGGGGCGTCGGATTTCCCGTCCATCCGTTCCTCCAAGGGCTTTTGGAATATTACGACCTCCAACTGCACAATTTCACTCCTGCCTCTATCCTGCACATCGCCGGTTATGTTGCTTTATGCGAGCTGTTCCTGGATGTTGAAGCCCATTTTGAACCGTGGAGAAAGTTGTTCTGTCTTGTCCCGCGTAACCATGAGGGGTCAATATTTGAAGTGGGCGGAGCCGAAGTGTGGCGCATCGCCGATACCGGATACCCGTCTGGCACACCAAGGAGGGCCTCTGAAGAATGGCATTCCGAGTGGTTCTACCTCGAGGACGTTGCGCTTCCCGACCCAGTTCGAAAGGGTCTTCCTGAATTTGCAAGCGTTCCACTAAAGAAACGCCACAGTTGGCGCCCCCGGAGCCTTGAGGAGGATGACAGTGCGGAGGTTCGTCAGCTCTTGGGCGAGATAAAGACGCTCGCCCAGTCCGGATTAACAATGGTTGAGGTAATGGCGAGCTCCATCACGTGAGGGGTTCAGTCGCTTCAATACAGAGGGCTCCCAATGTGGCACTACAACGGGGAGGACGACGCCTCCCGCTATGGTCGAAAAGGTTCGGGCACCCCCGCCGCTCTGGCCAAAATACTGGCCGAGCTATTCAAAGGGGAAGCGGAGGAATTTCTTTGAATCAATCACAGAGAGGGATATTCTATGTATAATCCTCCCAGTTGGGTAAGTCCCAATCCTTCTGCTTTACTCGTTTTTCTTCCCGGATTACCTTTGAAAAATTTCTAATCCGTTTATAACAGCATTGGCGAAGAATCACCGAGGGTTTTTACAGCCCCGCCCCACAGCCCGAGGACCACAACCGGGAGCTGGATCCCGGGTATGAAGAAGATCCGGATATATCCGTGGTACTCGCGGAAGGGGTGTTCTACCAGGCAAGCTACGATGGCACGGAAGTGGCCATTATCGCTGATTACCCTGGTCTTCTTCTAGCTTCCCACGTAAGTCGTTGAGAAAAAACCTCTCTCGAAAGTGCTTCCTCGCACTGCCTCACCCATCGCACTATCTCGTGCTCCACAGGGGAGGCGTTCGGCGCGTCACAGTACTCCAGGGGTGGCTCCAAAGAGAGCGGCTCCGGCGCCTAGTAAGGCCTCTAAAATGAAGGTCGGTGAAGTCATGACCTGTCCTTCGTCAAAGAGGTAAGGATTTAAAGGTATACTTCAACAATCACATCCAACTGTAACTTGTATGCTTGTTTGACACTAGGAAAAAGGTTCACCGGACTGAATCCGAGGGTCCGGCCAGCCGTACTCCCCACGCCTGGGGTTTAGACCCTGTCGGAAAGGCGGGAGCCAACATAGGAACAGTGCCAGACTGTCCTTCGGCCGAGGGTTCGAAGAATATGTCTGTTACCAACTCGGAAGTGGAGAGCGCCATGAATCATCGGTGCTGCAGGGCTGTTTTACGAGAGCCTGAGTTTTCGGAAGAGGCATTCAATGCCTTCAGCTCCGCCGATGCGTATATCCGAACTGATCGAAACGGGCTTAGTAGAGCCACGAAGCAGTATTTAACAGATGTGCGGGTAAGCTTTCTTTGTCCGAATAAGATAACCAGATGCCAGTAGCCCCCGGGACTGAAAGCAGTTGGTACAACTGACTTAAGGACCGTTGTATTGCCAGGTTCTTACAGAGAAGAACAACCTGCTAGCCCAAGAGCTGGAACAGTGTGGGGCACAGTTAAATGCTGCTACCACCGAACTGGAAAATTTGAAGAAGTTGTCTACTGGTAACGTTCCCCTCTAGTGAGGAATAGTGAATGTATACCAACTGTGCTTAATACTGCCACTGATCACATAATAGGGTCACCTGATCAATTTAAGAAGGAGTTGAAGATCGCCCAAGAGGGAGAAAAAGAGGCGAAGAGGCAACATGCCGTAGGCGAGCGTGTGCTGACCCGCGTCAGGGATGAGAAAAACAAGCTGCAGGATTCCAACACTAAGTTGGGTGAAGAACTGAAGGATGTGCGGGCCCAGCTATCCGACTCCGTAAAGGAGAACAAGAAACTGCGGGGCGGCATGTTCAGTATGTTTCCGATTTGTTCATTTTTAGTGGTTCGGAGAGAAATGAAACTGATATAGCTATGCTTGCAGGTATATTGATGGGCCGTCCTGAAGAGGAAGTGTCCGGATCATCGAGTGATCTGCTGCTTAAGCTGTCACAGGTGCACGAACAGGCGAGGCTGGCGATGCAGAGTGTTGCCAAGGCTCTATGGCCCTCCGCCTCCCCTCCAGGAAGTATGGAGGAGCTTGTAGAGCGGTTCAAAGGAGCGCGGCGGCGTATCCGGCTATGGAAGATATCAGCCTGCCGAGAGGGTGCGCGAGAAGCCTGGGCCATGGTGAAGACTCGGTATACCAAGCTTGATCCTAATCACATGGCGCGTGTCGGACCGGTACGGCCAAATGGGGAAGAAATTCCCGTTAGTTTATTATATGACCAAGTAGAGGTGGCCGCCAAATATTCCCAACAGGACTGTAAGTTAGATCGCATGTTGGACGGTATAGAGGAGGAAGTGTTTGAGTCCAAGTGACTATGTACTTTCCTCACCGTGTGGAATTCTAGCTGAATTGTATATCATTTGTCATGGCAGACCTTTTCGCTTCAACCTCTGGACTCAAGGGTACGAAGTGTTTTCGGATACCCTCACAGCCGAATAGGCCGAGGCATGCCTGGAAAACTAGGCGTAGGGGTCTAATTGCTTGAACAGACAAGTTGTATTCTGCTAGTTATGTTATATTACATTTGATTCGTAAGAAACATCTTCCAGAGAGAATAGTTCCGTTAAGGGTTCCTTTCCCTAGGTGTGCATGCATTAGTAGACATGTCCGAATTGTGATGTGAAAATCACAGTATGTATAGCTTCTGGGGGTTCACAATAGAGTGAGTGAAAAATATACTTTTCTTCCACTGACCGAATATTCCCTTAAGAACGCAAGCTTTCAGCTTCACCCAGTCCGAGGTACACATCCGGATGACCCGGCAGTAACAATCATAGAGGTGCTCCCTTTACCACCTAGCCGAACAATCGAGAACGTAGGGGTAAGCACAGGAGGCAGGCAACCCAGCTTGGCCAAAACTTAAGTCATATCGATGCATATAATGGCGAGGAAAAGACATGCGGGAAAACACGCATGTGTGATGAGCTTGATGCTTGGAGAATAATATTAACAAGCTTATGTTAGAGAAGCCCCCAGGTATAATGGGCGTACATATGTAAAAGATATGTACGTCAGCAGTGTTCAGTCAAACCGAATGAGTGCTTTAAAGTGAAAAAAATTGTGTAAAAGGGAGAAACAGTAATGGAAACTATAGGGGAGAAGGAGACTAACAAAGAGTTCAGCGCTAGGCATAGAACCTTCAAAGTCAGGCCGCGTTCCAGGGGTTCGGCTCGGCGCGATTTTCTGAGGCGTCACGAAGACGGTATGCTCCTCCGGTGAGAACTTCGTCGATTATGAAGGGACCCTCCCATTTGGGCTTGAGCTTGTCCTTTTTCTTCTCCGGTAAGCATAGAACGAGTTCGCCAATATTGTAGGTCTTGGCCCGTACCTCTCTGTTGTGATATCTTCGAGCCTACTGTTGATAAAATGCTGAACGGGCTTTGGCGACGTCACGCTCTTCCTCCAGGGCATCTAGGCTGTCCTTCCGATCCAACTTGGCCTCTTTCTCCTCGTACATACGCACTCGAGGTGAGTCGTGTATAATATCGCAGGGCAACACGGCCTCTACACCGTACACCATGAAAAAAGGTGTGTATCCGATAGTACGGTTGGGCGTGGTCCGCAGCCTCCAGAGTACGGAGTCGAGCTCCTCGACCCAATGTTTGTCTAATTCTTTTAAAGAACGCACTAGTCTGGGTTTGATGCCACTCATAATAAGACCATTGGCTCGCTCGACTTGACCGTTTGTTTGTGGGTGGTAGATAGAGGCATAATCGAGCTTAATGCCCAGATTAGCACACCAGGTTTTCACCTCATCGGCTATGAAATTCGAGTCGTTATTAGTGATGATGCTGTTACGGTGTACCACATCGGATATAAATGCAATCACCAGTCCGGACTCGACCGTTTTAACTGGTCTAGCCTCTATCCACTTGGTGAATTTGTCCATCATGACCAACAAATATTTTTTCTTATGGCTTCCCCCTTTAAGGGGTCCGACCATGTCCAGGCCCCAGACCGCAAAGGGCCATGTAATGGGGATTGTTTGTAGAGCGGTTGGGGGCATATGGCTTTGGTTGGCGGAGAGTTGGCATCCGACACAGCGTTGGACGAGGTCCTGTGCGTCTGCCCGGGCCGTGGGCCAGTAAAATACTGTACGGAAGGCCTTGCTGACAAGTGCTCGGGCTGCAGCGTGATGTCCGCCGAGATCGGCGTGAATTTGTGCCAAAAGTTGCCGCCCCTCCTCCTCGGAGATACACCTTTGAAGGACTCCGGTAGTGCTTTTCTTGTAGAGCTCTCCTTCATGAACTTTATAGGCTTTCGAACACCGGACTATGCGGCGAGCCTCGTTCTGATCTTCTGGGAGCTCCTTCCTATTAAGGTAGGCCAAGAATGGTTCGGTCCATGGGGCTATTACTTCCATGATGAGGTGGGCCGATGGTGTTACTTTGGTGGTTGAGCCTCCGATGATATCGGTGTGTTCGTTATCTGTGTTTGTGTTCGGAATGGGACTATCATTGCTATCTCCCCCTTGCCATACCATGGATGGCTTAAAGAGCCTTTCGAGGAAGATGTTAGGTGGGACGGGGTCGCGCTTAGCGCCGATGCGAGCAAGGACGTCTGCCGCCTAGTTACTTTCGCGGGCGATGTGATGAAATTCGAGCCCCTCGAACCGAGCCGACATCTTTAAAATGGCATCAAAGTCTCCATTGATTTGGGATATTGCGAGGTTTGAATCCCCGCACACCTCCAGGCGTTGTATGCCCATTTATATGGCCATCTAGATGCCATGTAATAAGGCCTCTTATTCGACTGTGTTGTTGGAGTCCGTGTATAATATTTGGAGTATGTACTGGACGATGTCTCCTATGGGGGACGTTAATACGACACCCGCCCCTAGCCCTGCCAACATCTTGGAGCCGTCAAAATGCATCACCCAGTTCGGCTTCTGTCCATTCGGCGATAAAGTCGGCCAGTACCTGTGATTTGATGGCTCTAGGTGGTTTGTACGTGATGTCGAATGGCAGGAGCTCGATGGCCCATTTAGCAATCTGGCCCATTGCATCCCGGTTGTTAATTATATCATTGAGGGGCACTTTGGAGGCCACCGTGATAGAGCACTCCTGAAAGTAGTGTCGCAATTTTTGGGATGCCATGAAGACTGCATATGCTATTTTTTGATAATGAGGGTACCGGGATTTGCATGGTGTGAGGACGGTGGATACGTAGTATACCGGCTTCTGGAGCGGGAATTTGTGTCCGTCCTATTCTCGTTCAACGACGAGTACGGCGCTCACCACCTCATGTGTTGCTGATATGTTAAGAGCATTGGCTCGCTGGTGTTTGGCGCGTCCAGGATTGGGTTGCTTGCCAGAAGGGCTTTTATTTCTTCTAGTCCGGCCGTCACCGCATCTGTCCACTCGAAGTTGTCGGTGCGCCGTAGAAGGCGATAGAGCGACATTGCCTTTTCTCCCAACCTGGAGATGAAGCGGCTTAAAGCTGCCACGCATCCAGCGAGTTTTTGGACGTGCTTGATTTCGCTTGGCGTGGTCAGTTGTGACAAAGCTCAGATTTTGGCTGGATTTGCTTCAATTCCTCTATTGGAAACGATGAAGCCCAATAGTTTACCGACGGGGACGCCGAAGACGCACTTTTCCGGGTTAAGCTTGATGTCGTATGTGCGGAGGTGGTCGAATGTGAGACGCAAGTCGTCTAGTAGTGTTTCGACGTGTCTGGTATTGATGACGACGTCGTCCATGTAGGCCTCCACAGTTTTGTCGATCTGTTTCTCGAGGAATGTTTGGGTCATGCATTGGTAGGTGGCGCCGGCGTTCTTGAGCCCGAAAGGCATGGTGTTGAAGCAAAACGGCCCGTATGGTGTAATGAATGCTGTTGCAGCTTGATCGGACTCCTTCATTTTGATTTGATGGTATCCGGAATATGCATCAAGGAAGTATAGCGAGTCGTGACCTGCGGTGGCGTCAATGATTTGATCAATGTGGGGTAGAGGGAAGGGACCCTTAGGGCAGGCTTTGTTAAGGTCTTTGAAATCGACGCATAGGCGCCAGGATTTATCCTTCTTTGGTACCATTACCAAGTTTGCCAGCCAATCCGGATGTTTAATGTCTTTGATGAATCCGGCCTCGATGATTTTGGCTAGCTCCTCCCCCAAAGCTTGTTGTTTGGGTTTGGAAAAGCGCCGCAGAGCTTGCTTGACCGGCTTATATCCCTTTACTATGTTGAGGCTATGTTCGGCCAACTCACGCAGGATTCCTGGCATAACGGAAGGATGCCAAGCGAATATATCCCAGTTTTCGCGCAGGAAGTCTCGTAGTGCGGTGTTGATACGTCTCTGTCGTATCTACTTTTCCAAACACTTTTGCCCTTGTTTTGGACTCTAACTTGCACAATTTTAATGGAACTAACTCAGACTAACGCTGTTTTCAGCAGAATTACCATGGTGTTATTTATGTGCAGAAACAAACGTTCTCGGAATGACCTGAAACTTCACGGAGCAACTTTTTAGAAAATATAAAAAATACCTACAAAAGATGAAGGCCAGGGTGCCCACCACCTGTCCACGAGGGTGGGGGGCACGCCTGCCCCCCTAGGGCGCGCCTCCTACCTCGTGCCCCCCTGGTGCCTCTCCGACTCCAACTCCAACTCTATATATTGTGTTTCGGGGAGAAAAAAATCAGGGAGAAGGATTCATCGCATTTTACGATACGGAGCCGCCGTTAAGCCCTAAAACCTCTCGGGAGGGCAGATTTGGAGTCCGTTCGGTGCTCCAGAGAGGGGAATCCGTCGCCATCGTCATCATCAACCATCCTCCATCACCAATTTCATGATGCTCACCGCCGTGCGTGAGTAATTCCATCGTAGGCTTGCTGGACGGTGATGGGTTGGATGGGATCTATCATGTAATCGAGTTAGTTTTGTTAGGGTTTGATCCCTAGTATCCACTATGTTCTGAGATTGATGTTGCTATGACTTTGCTATGCTTAATGCTTGTCACTAGGGCCCGAGTGCCATGATTTCAGATCTGAACCTATTATGTTTTCATCAATATATGAGTGTTCTTGATCCTATCTTGCAAGTCTATAGTCACCTATTATGTGTTATGATCCGTTAACCCTGAAGTGACAATAATCGGGATACTTACCGGTGATGATCGTAGTTTGAGGAGTTCATGTATTCACTATGTGTTAATGCTTTGTTCCGGTACTCTATTAAAAGGAGGCCTTAATATCCCTTAGTTTCCATAAGGACCCCGCTGCCACGAGAGGGTAGGACAAAAGATGTCATGCAAGTTCTTTTCCATAAGCACGTATGACTATATTCGGAATACATGCCTACATTACATTGATGAACTGGAGCTAGTTCTGTGTCACCCTAGGTTATGACTGTTACATGATGAACCGCATCCGGCATAATTCTCCATCACCGATCCATTGCCTACGAGCTTTCCATATATTGTTCTTCGCTTATTTACTTTTCTGTTGCTATTGCTATCATCACTACAAAATACCAAAAACATTACTTTTACTACTGTTACCTTTTGCTACCGTTACCACTACTATCATATTATTTTGCTACTCAACACTTTGCTGCAGATATTAAGTTTCCAGGTGTGGTTGAATTGACAACTCAGCTGCTAATACTTGAGAATATTCTTTGGCTCCCCTTGTGTCGAATCAATAAATTTGGGTTGAATACTTTACCCTCGAAAACTGTTGCGATCCCCTATACTTGTGGGTTATCAAGACTATTTTCTGGCGCCGTTGCCGGGGAGCATAGCTCTATTCTTTGAGTCACTTGGGATTTATATCTGCTTATCATTATGAAGAACTTGAGAGATCCAAAAAGCAAGATTTATCCCTCAACTACGAGGGGAGGTAAGGAACTGCCATCTAGCTCTGCACTTGATTCACCTTCTGTTTTGAGTAAGCTTGCGACACCTAAAACTGCTTCTGCTATTCGTTCTGATATGTCACATGTTATTGATGGTGCTACTTCTGCTATACATGATACTTATGATGAAACTAATTCTATGCTTGATACTACTGTGCCACTTGGTGAATTTCTTGATGAACAACTTGTGAAAATATTGAATCTGATAATACTGATGAAAGTGATGATGAAGAATCACTTGTTATTCATGAGGGTTATGTTTTTGATCAAGAAGATTTTTTTAGCTATTTTAGCTTGCAAAGATAGATACGAACTTAAGAGGTTATTAGATAAATGGAACAAGCAATCTCTAACTACTAGAATGAAACCTGACCCTGCTTTTGCTACTTCACCTATCTGTGTTACCGATAAGGATTATGAATTCTCTATTGATCCTGATATAATTACTTTGGTTGAATCTGATCCTTTTCATGGCTATGAATCTGAAACTGTTGTGGCACATCTTACTAAATTGAATGATATAGCCACCCTGTTCACGACTGATGTGAGAACTCATTACTTTTATATCCTTAAAATATTTCCGTTCTCATTAAAGGGTGATGCTAAGATATGGTTTAATTCTCTTGATCCTGGTTGTGTGCGTAGTCCCCAGGATATGATTTATTACTTCTCTGCTAAATATTTCCCTGCTCATAAGAAACAAGCTGCTTTAAGGATATATATAATTTTGTGCAAATTGAAGAAGAGAGTCTCCCACAAGTTTGGGGGAGGCTTCTCCAATTACTTAATGTTTGCCTGATCATCCTCTTAAGAAAAATGAAATACTTGATATCTTTTATAATGGACTAACCGATCCCTCCAGAGATTACCGGGATAGTTGTGCTGGTTCTGTTTTCAGGGAAAGAACACCAGATGAAGCTGAAATTCTATTGAATAATATGTTGAAAAATGAAAATAATTGGACACCTCCGGAGCCAATTCCTGAGCCTATTCCTAAACCAACTCCGAAGAAGAGGGGTATTCTATTTCTCAGTCCTGAAGATATGCAAGAGGCAAAGAAATCAATTAAATAAAAAGGTATTAAAGTGGAATATGTTAAGAATTTACCTCCTATTAAAGAAATACATGGTCTTAATTTACCGCCTGTTGAAGAAACATATGATCTTAATCCTTTACCTATTGAAGAAACTCATGGTCTTGATAACCCGACACAGGTAGTAAAGGTAAATTCTCTCTATAGATATGATAAAGTTGAAATCCCATTTACTAAATTTGCTATCCCATGCTTAGATGTGTTTGATAAATTTATGGCTAAGCAAGAAGATTTTAATGCTTATTTTGGTAGACAATTGAAATACAATTCAAATATGCTTGAACACTTGGGTGATTATATGGCTAATGTCAAAGGTGAACTTAAACTTATTAGTAAACATGCTTCTATGGTTACCACTCAAGTAGAACAAGTACTTAAAGCTCAAAATGATTTGCTCAATGAATTGAATAGTAAATATAATCTTAATGCTATTAGAGTTATAACTAGAGGTGGTAAAATGACTCAGGAACCTTTGTATCCTGAAGGCCACCCTAAGAGAATTGAGCAAGATTCTTAGAGAAATAATATAGATGCACCTAGTCCTTCTAAAAAGAAGAAAAAGAAAAATGATAGGACTTTGCATGCTTCTAGTGAACCTATTACTGAAACACCTGAGAATACAAATGATATTTCTATTTCTGATGCTGAAACACAATCTGGTAATGAACCTGAAACTAGTGATAATGTTAATGATAATGTTCATGTTGATGCTCAACCTAGCAATGATAATGATATAGAAATTGAACCTGCTGTTGATCTTGATAACCCACAATCAAAGAATCAACGTTATGATAAGAAAGACTTTGTTGCTAGGAAACATGGTAAAGAAAGAGAACCATGGGTTCAGAAACCCATGCCTTTTCCTCCCAAACCATCCAAGAAAAAGGATGATGAGGATTTTGAGCACTTTGCTGAAATGATTAGACCTATCCTTTTGCGTATGCGATTAACTGATATGCTCAAAATGAATCCTTATGCTAAGTGCATGAAAGAAATTGTTACAAATAAAAGAAAGATACCGGAAGCTGAAATTTCCACCATGCTTGCTAATTATACTTTTAAAGGTGGAATACCTAAGAAACTTGGAGATCCCGGTGTACCAACTATACCATGCTCCATTAAAAGAAACTATGTTAAAACTACTTTATGGGATCTTGGAGCCGGTGTTAGTGTTATGCCTCTATCTTTATATCATAGACTTGATTTAAATAAGTTGACACCTACTGAAATATCTTTGGAAATGGCTGATAAATCAACTGCAATACCTATCGGTATTTGTGAGGATGTGCCTGTTGTAGTTGCAAACGTTACTATTTTAACGGACTTTGTTATTCTTGATATTCCCGAGGATGATAGTATGTCTATTATTTTTGGAAGACCCTTTTTGAATACTGCAGGGGCTGTTATGGATTGCACTAAAGGCAATGCCACTTTTCATGTTAATGGTAATGAGCATACGGTACACTTTTCGAGGAAACAACCTCAAGTTCATAGTATCAAATCTATTGGAAAAATTCCATCGACCATATTTGGAGGTTTTGAATTTCCTCTTCCTAATGTCAAGAAGAAATATGATATTCTTATTATCGGGGATGTGCATATCCCTGTTGAGGTAACATAGTGTTATTCGAAATTTCTCCGGTTCCATGTTATTCAGAATGAGTTCGTTAACAAGACTTGATCAACCTTGTTAGTGGATTCGTTTTGATGATCATGAGATGGATGAAACTAGAAGGCACAACCTTTTGTACCCCACCTTTACTTTCTGTTATTTATATTAAATAAAATAAAAATAAGTATTTTCTGTCTGTTATCCGATTATCCGTGCAATATAAAAATACCCCGAAAATAAAAGTTCTCCAAATGCCCTGAAATTTAAATTCGATTTTTCTGGAATATTTGAGAATATTTGGCACTGAGAACACAACAGGCGGGTCAACCACCTGCCCACGAGGCGCGCCCCCCTGCCTCGTGGGCCAACGATGGCCCCCCTCCACTTATTCCTGCACCCACACACTTCTTCCTCCCACAAACACGAATATCCAGCTCAAGCACGAGTTCTAGCTCATCTTGCTGCCATTTTCAATCTCCTAGCTCAAAGCACCTCTCACAAAACTGCTTGGGGAGATGTTCCTTGGTATGTGACTCCTCCATTGGTCCAATTAGTTTTGTTCTAGTGCTTTATTCATTGCAAATTTTTGCTGCTTAGGTGACCCAGTTCTTGAGCTTGCATGTCAAATTTATATGGTCAAGAGTAGTTTTGATGCATGATATAGGCCCTAGGCACTTGTAGGAGTAGTTGTAACACCCTCGATGCGACTATAGCTCCCACATGTCGAGGCACGACTTAGAGACATAATCGCATTGAAGGCATATGTCGCAAGTTAGGCAATCTTCACAACATCCCATGTAATATATAGATAATAAAAGGGGAGATAACATAGTTGGCTTACACTCGCCACGTCAATCAAGTACATAAATAACATTACATCATCCAAACACTCATGGCCCGACTACGGCGCCAAAATAAAAGATAACCCAACATGCGACACGGTCCCGATCACCCCCAACTGGGCACAACTACTGATCATCAGGAAAGGAAACATAGTAACGTTGAGAGTCCTCGTCGAACTCCCACTTGAGCTCGAGCGCGTCACCTGGAGTGGAATCATCAGGCCCTGCATCTGGTTTGGAAGTAATCTGTGAGCCACAGGGACTCAACAATCTCGCACCCTCGCGATCAAGACTATTTAAGCTTATAGGTATGGCAAGGTAAATATGTGGAGCTGCAGCAAGCGACTAGCAAATATGGTGGCTATCCTGTTCGCAAAAGAGAGCGAGAAGAGGAGGCAAAGCGCGAGCGAGAAACTAGAGAACAACCTGCGCAAGCATTACTCCAACACCGTGTCCACTTCCCGGACTCCGCCGAGAAGAGGCCATCACAGTAACACACTCAGTTGATTTATTTTAATTAAGTTAAGGTTCAAGTTATCTACAACCGGACATTAACAAATTCCCATCTGCCCATAACCGCGGGCACGGCTTTCGAAAGTTCAAATCCCTGCAGGGGAGTCCCAACTTAGCCCATGACAAGCTCTCACGGTCAACGAAGGAATAGACCTCCTCCCGAGACGTTCCGATCAGACTCGGTTCTCGGTTCTACAAGCACTTCGATAGGTTAAAACTAATCCAGCAACACCGCCCAAATGTGCCGACAAATCCCCATAGGAGCTGCACATATCTCTTTCTCTGGGCACACTCAGATTGTCCTAGGTACGGGTAGGCCAGCCCAGAGTTGCCCCTGGTGGCCACCGGCAGCTGACAGGTGGACCAACACTCAGAGGAGCACTGGCCCGGGGGGGTTTAAAATAAGATGACCCTCGGGCTCCGGAAACCCAAGGGAAAAAGAGGCCAGGCGGCAAATGGTAAAACCAAGGTTGGGCATTGCTGGAAAAGCTTTAATCAAGGCGAACTATCAAGGGGTTCCCATTATAACCCAACCGCGTAAGAAACGCAAAAATCCGGGAACACAACACCGATATGACGGAAACTAGGGCGGCAAGAGTGGAACAAAACACTAGGCGAGAGGCCGAGCCTTCCACCCTTTACCAAGTATATAGATGCATTAAGATAACATGGCAATATAATGATATCCCAACAAGTAAATAAATGTTCCAACAAGGAATGGCCTCCAATCTTCACCTACAACTAGCAACGCTATAAGAGGGGCTGAGCAAAGCGGTAACATAGCCAATCAATGGTTTGCTAGGACATGGTGGGTTAGAGGTTTGACATGGCAATTTGGGAGGCTTGAAAGCAAGTGGTAGGCATCGTAGCATTGGCATAGCAAAAGAGCGAGCATCTAGCAAAGCAAAGATAGTAGTGATTTCGAGGGTATGATCATCTTGCCTGCAAAGTGGTCAGAGTTGACTGGATCCTCGAAAGCAAACTCAACGGGCTCCTCGTTAGCGAACTCGTCTCCCGGCTCTACCCAAACAAGACAAACAAGCAAACGGAACACAATCAACCACGGGCAAAGCTCAAACAATATGATGCAAAGATGGTATGCTATGCGGGATGCGATGCGGGATGCATATGCAAGATTTGACAAGGGATGCATGAACCTGGCCTCAACATGGGAATCCAAGTTTGCCACTGGAAATATGAGATGAAATCGCTGAAAACGATATAAAGAACGCCGGAATCGGAGTTACGGTTTGGAAAAGGCAAGCAATTCAAATATGGCCACGTTCTGCGATTTACAGCAAGTAGCCATCTAAATGTAACAAGATGAACAAGCTACATCACCCAAACATGACAACAAAATACATGGCAGGGATGCATTCATGATGCTTAACAAAAGTCTAGCACTGATCTACGGCCAATTCATCCACTAACAGGTTCAAACAAGCATGGCAAAAATGCATATGGCAAACAGATTTCAGATAGTGAAATTAACACTTGTCTGGAATTTCAGATCAGGTAGCACACTTCGGAGCAACAAATCTACATGCTACAGGACCTGAAAATGGCAAAGTAAAGCATGGCATGGAGCTACTCAAAGAGCTTAACAAAAGTACCTTAGTAACCTTGAGCCAAAAGGGATCAGAAAATACAATTGCAAGCATGTGAACATGGCAAAATCATAATCAGTTCTCAGACTTTGTGAAAACTGGAGCATGCTGAAAACAGATATCAAGTAGGCATGTTTACGAGCTCGATGCACTCACTACGGAGCAAGTCATGATAATCTAAGCATACACCCATCAAGAATACACAAAATGCAAGCTAGACATGGCAATAACCATAGCATAGCATGCATGGATCAACTACAACATCATCGGCAAAATCGCTAACGAGTAGACAATCTGCCCAGATTCACAAAGTAGCAAAAGTAGAGCTCGATTGGATCAAGCTAGGGTGCTCCATAATTGCAAACAAAGACATGGATGGATATATCACTACAAGATTAACAAAACATCCTTACTGATCATCCTCAAAAGAGGCACGTATCACTAGGAAACAACATGAACATATGGCATCATGAGATAAACAGCTCAAGGACTTAGTGGAAATGCTAAGTCCCTGAAATCAGCATTACCAAGTGCCTCACTTGGCAAGCTTGTTCTAGTCACCACACACATCACAAAAATACATGGGTTGCACCTCTGTAAAGATGGCAAAACCCTTAACAAAACATATGTAGAGCTCATGGGCATATCATGCACACAATAATCATGGCAAAAATGACAAAAATCTAAATGGAGTAGCAGATCTGACAAATATCTCAAGTAGCACTCTTCTAACAGCATTTCGGGCATCAAGATGAACTCAAATGAAAATGATGCAATGGAATGAAATGATGTACTCTCTGAGATGAACATTTTGATATGCTATATGCCCAAAACGGAGCTATGGGTGCGGAGTTTCGGCATGATGAACATGAGCAAAATATTTAGGGACTTGGAGAAAAAGACAACCCCTAGGGTTTCTAGATCCAGATCTGGGGCGTGGGAACCGAGGACCGCCGGGGTCGGCGCCAGAGTTAGACGGGGAGGCCGCCGGGGAAGGACCGGCCAGGTCTTGGGGAGGCGGAGGCGGCAGAGGGCGTCGCCGGCGTCGGCGCGGCCGGGCGCGGTCGCCGGAGCCGGGAGCTCCTCTCACTGGCACGGGCGCCGGCGAGGTGAGCCGCGGCGGCGGTCGGCGTTGAGGGCGGCGGCGAGCGAAGAGGCGGCGGGGCGCGGATGCGCGGCGAGGAGGTGGCGGCGGACGGCGTGCGGGCCTCGGGGGCCGGCGATGGGCCTGCCCGGGCCGGCGGTGCGGAGGCGGTGAGGCGCCACGTGGCGGCCTAGGATTGGCGCGGAGGCAGCGGCGGACGCGTCCGGCGCCGTCTGGACGTGTCCGGTGGCGGCGGAGACGAATTTTTAGGGTTTGGACGGGGGGAGATCCGGATTTTCGGAGGAGGACCTATTTATAGGCATAGAGGGAGCTAGGAGTGTCCAAATGAGGTGCGGTTTTCGGCCACGCGATCGTGATCGAACGCTCTAGATGATGGAGAGGGTTTTGGTGGGTGTTGGGCCAACTTGGAGGGGTGTTGGGCTTCAACACACACGAGGCCTTTTCGGTCCCTCGGTTAACCGTTGGAGTATCAAACGAAGTCCAAATGGTACGAAACTTGACAGGCGGTCTACCGGTAGTAAACCAAGGCCGCTTGGAAAGTCTCGGTCCAATCCAGAAATGTTTAATCCCCACACATGAAAGAAAGGTAGTAATGACCACCGGAGGAGAACGAAGCGCCGGAATGCAAAACGGACAACGGGGAAAATGCTCGAATGCATGAGATGAACACGTATGCAAATGCAATGCACATGATGACATGATATGATATGCATGACAATGACAACAACACACGGAGACAAAGACCCGAACCCGAGAAAATAAAATAACTTAAAGCCAGAAATGGCAAGAGTTGGAATACATATTGGGAAAGTCATATCCGGGGTGTTACAGTAGTTGCTATCAATATTACTGAGTTTGGTTTACTTTTATTTTGAAGTTACTAAAAATTTCAGAATTTTTCATAAGATGATGAAGAGACTTTTGAGGGGCTCATCGAGCCGAAGCTCGAAGTTAAAGGCACCAAAGCCTAAGTATAATCTGCCTCGGACTACAGAGGTTCGGGTGTGTGAATGGCCTTCTGATGATTTCCTGAGAGCAGTCGGGATTTATGAAGATTTTTATGAATTGGCTAAGAATGCAGGCCTCACCGCTCGTCCCTGTTATTTTGAAGGTTATAATCGGCTTCCCCGATAACTTCCGTAGCGAACATTTAACCTTCAACATCGCTCCGTTCCAAAGCGGCTATCAAGCACTACTTGGACGTGAAGCTTTTTCTCGCTTTAATGCAATACCACATTACGCTTACCTGACGTTCAAGATGCCCGGTCCACGTGGCATCATTACAGTGAATGGAAGTATCAAGCGATCTTTGCGCGCCGAAGAGAATGCGACTGCCTTGGCAGCCGCACACTAAAAACGGCCTCACCAACCAAAGCATTTGATAGGTCGTCAAGACCACGGACGCGGTTAGACGAGTCCGGCGCTGCTATATGTAATTTGTACCGGATGGATGGCCACACCCCTATTACAAACACAAGGGGCTCAACACGCACAGACAAGCGGCAATTTCTACTCATTTTTACTTATACATGGTTTCTTTAAAAACTATCCTTTTGCACAACAACTTTTTCACCTAAGTTCCTCTCTTTTACAGATAATCATCGTGCTACACCCGTCCAGGATACGGCACAACGGAGACACATGCGCAGACGTGCAGTAGGGACCCGTTCCAAGGATTCTTTTTAGATTAAGACCCTGCGTAAACCTTTTTTACTGTCTCTTGTTGATACACATACACCGAATTCTCAGCACAATTGGGAAGGATGTTGATGTCTTGGCATGTGGCCACGTCAGAATAATGCACGTACCTGGACACAAGGGGCTTCTCACAAAGGGCACTATTTAGGCCCGGTTTATACCATAAAGACCGAATACCTTAGGGAGTGTTCGGTGTCGCGAGTTTGGCCTTATATGCATCAGCTCTGAATCATTGTCTTTGGTCAAATGTTGGGTTTGCCCGGCTCCTGTGTTTTGGTGCCTTACGTTCTGCTTTATCGGCTAAGGTAGCACCAGTAGAACTACTGCGATTGTGCCCTGGTTCATCCGGACGAGCACCTCAGTAGAGAAAGCCGAAAACTGACTGTCATGATATAGCGTGAGACTGGTCAACCACTCGATGACCTATCGGAATGTTAGAATTCCTCTGCCTTAACGAAGGACCGTTTCCCAGCCAGGCATGTACGCACCCCGCGATCGAGATAGTGCACAGCCACCAGGGGCTATCTAGTAGCCCCACTGTCAAACTCCTATGGCTAAGTGAAAGTGTTAAAGCATTGTAGTCCGGTTGCCTCATTCGCTACGCTATCACCTCCTTAATAGGACCAAGACGTTGGGTTAAGTGTGAAAACATGTTTTTCGCGAGCACATCCGCATTATATGCATGGGGGTTGAAGCCGACGGCTGCAATCTTTCAGGTTATACACATGTATACATAAACGGCCGCACAGGAGGCATCATACTACTTTTAGGCAAAAGTATAAACATAGCCTTATAAAATTTCATAAAAACATTGTGTTTATAATGAGAATACATATCACTCAAACATAATATTCTTCGAGCACTGGGCCTCTATCAAACGAGCACCCTCGAGAACCTCCTCGAAATAGTGCTCGGCAGCCACTCGGCCTATGGCCGAACCCTGCGCCGCAACAGTGGTAGCGTCCATCTCCGCCCAGTATGCTTTAACACGGGCAAGGGCCATCCGCGAGCCTTCTATGCACGCCGACCTCTTCATCGCATTAATGCGCGGCACCGCACCAAGGAACTGCTGCACTAAGCTGAAATAGCTGTTCGGCTTTGGCTTTTCCGGCCATAGCTGATCCACAACAGACCTCATGGCGAGTCCGGACAACCTATTCATTTCGTCCCATTCGGCTAGCTAGTCAGTCAATGAAAGCGGATGCTCTGGAACGTCGAATTGCGACCAGAACAGCTTGTGCACTTCATGATCTGTCTGACCTTGGAAGTACTTGGCCGCATCGACAGTGCTCGCCGGAAAATCCATATATGCATCTGCCGAACTCCACAGCCGATCCAGAGGGGCATACCGTGGATCTCCGAACTTCCTCCATAACATGAAGGGTTTCCCAGCCGCAATATCCCCGGCTTCCCGCAGCTCCTCCTTCTTCGCTCTCATAGAAGAACGGGTGTCTCTGTCCGCCATCGTGGCCTTCTCAAGGTCCGTTGCCTTCGCTCGGTTTTCTTTTTCAAAGACCCGACAACAGTCGGTAGTGTCTTTTAATTCTACGGCCATCTTGGGCATCTTCTCTTGGCTCTCGCAATGCGTGGCCTTCTCGGCTTTCAACTCGCCGGCCGCCTTCAAAGAAGCCGCATTACTAATCCTCGCTTGTTCCTTGGCTCGGGCGAGTTCTTCCCGAAGGGTCTCCATGGTGGCAGCTCCGTCTGCAGTCACAACATATTCAAGATACTGGCATCATGCTGCTCTTATTGTGTGACATTCACCAGAAAACATTACTTACCCTGTGATTCGTCAAGCCGCTTGTTAACAAGCTCGATGTCGGCATCTACCGCATCCATTTGCCGTTTTAATTTGGCAAACTCACTAGTCCGGCTAGCCGTTGGAGCTTCCACCACCTACACATAGGGGCAGTCTGGTTATTGCCTGGGAATATGATCCTCTGTTCGCCGCCGTTCTCGACGACAACCAGAGTCTCAGGGGCTACTATCTACACAGGCCACACATAACGTGTGCAGTACTATCACATATTATCTCACGTACCTCAAAGCCTGTCAGTAGACTCATAAAGGCTTCATGTAATCCGCTTTCGGCGGACGGAATTCTCTCCATCATCGTACCCATCAGTGTACGGTGTTCTTCTAAGATAGCCGCTCGCCCCACCAGCTCCCTCAGAACGTCCGACCGCATACCACACGGTGCCGGACTCTTTTGTCTGCTCTCTTCAGGAGCCGGACACTGGGGACTTCGAGGGTCTATGGGATTATCTTCTGGCCTCACCGGATCCGCAGAGGCCCTCCGTGATGACACCTCGGGGTCGCCAGCTTCTTGAGCGCAGGAGTCCGGGGGAGGCGTTTCGCTCTCCATCATCTCTGGAAGAAGGTCCCCCGAAGACGAGCTCAGCTGAGAGGGGCTAAGGCTCGAACTGCAAGATATATGCGGTGGTTATTTTCTCAGAAAAAAGATAGCATACCTTTGCTATTAAAGTATTTTGGATCACTTACGACTCGTTGGAGGGCTGATCCCCCTGCGGACTTTGTGCGGCAGAAGCACCCCCCGAGGCAGGACCCTCTGTGGGAGACTTCTTCTCCCGTTTGGAGGTTTCGGCTTCCGGATCCTCAGAAGCAGTCCTTTTCCTCCCCTGGTTATCCTCCTTCATGGAGACGCTCATTCCCTCGGTTGGAGTTGGCAGCAACGGGGGCCCGCGTCCGCCTGTATTATCCCCCCCGTATCTTCCTTCGAGGGCTCTGGGCAAGGTGCGACCTCGAGCATCTTTTACAATACCGGATTTTCCAAACCCTCAGGGAGGGGGGCCAAACACCGAATCATCTTCACCTTTGTTAGCCAGTCCTAGTCAAAAAGAGAACTCTCAGAAATAACTTCGTGACAAATAAAAGAAGGTGTGTTCGTCCAGAGGATTTCTTACTTGTTCGGCGGCGCGGTTACTGTTCAGGCCCACGTCCTCGGTAATATCCGGACACTCTACTTGAGGTCCGAAGAATGACTTGTACATCTCCTCGTGCGTCAGGCCGAGGAAACTTTGAATGGCATGCGGTCCCTCTGGGTTGTACTCCCACAAGCGAAGGGTTCGGCGTTTGCAAGGCTGGACTTGACGAACCAGCATAACTTGTATTACCGCAACCAAATTAAAATCTCCCTCGAAGAGATCTCGGATGCGGCTTTGCAGTATAGGCACGTCCTTGGCTGGACCCCAGCTCAGGCCTCTGCTAATCCATGACATCAGTTGTAGTGGGGGGACCAAGCGGAAAGCAGGGGCAGCCGCCCACTTGGCACTTCTGGGAGCTGTGACATAAAACCACTCCCGCTGCCATAATTCGGACACCTCTGGAAAGGAACCTTTTGGCCATGGAGCTCCTGCCATCTTGCCTATTGATGCACCTCCGCACGCATGTTGCCCCTCGATCATCTTCGGCTTCACTTCAAACGTCTTGAGCCACAAGATGAAGTGAGGGGTAATGCGGAGGAAGGCCTCACACACGACAATAAATGTCGAGATGTGGAGAAAGGAGTCTGGAGCTAGATCATGGAAATCTAGCCCGTAATAGAACATCAAACCCCTGACGAAGGGATCCAGAGTGAGGCCTAGACCTCGGAGGAAGTGGGAGACGAACACGACGTTCTCGTTGGGTTCGGGAGTAGGGACGACCTGCCCTCGAGCAGGAAGCCGATGCGAAACCTCGGCGGTCAGGTATCTGGCCTCCATCAACTTCTTAATGTCCTCTTCCATAACGGAGGAGGGCACCATTGGCCTTGAAGGCTGGATCCGGACATGATTGAAGATCCGGAGCACCTAACCTGGGCTTTGGGTGTTAAAACTCGAGGCGAGGGAAGGGTTCGATTGAGCACGAGATGGAAAAAGCGAAAACCTTGTCCCTTTATAAAGAGGGTGAATATCAAGCGTCCTCTCTGTAGCCGTTTAGGACTTGCCTATAATCTAGGAGTCCTAGACACGGTTGGGTTACCCACGACCGCATTAATGAGAATCCCGTAATTGGGGGAACACGATCTCCGCTTCGACAAGATGTGTTAAGAAACCGCCTCGCATTATGTGTGGAGCTGGTTGAAGAAAAACAGTTCGAATAATCGCCGGGCCATGACACAGCGTCATGCTACCAAAACGAGTCGGCAAATTGGATTTGCGAAAATATTATTCTCTCTACGGTGGTATGTGGAACTTATTTTGCAGGGTCGGACACTATCCTCGTATTCAAATTCCTCTGTGATGTATTCGGAGAAGGAACCCGCCTTGCAATGCCGAAGACAATACTGCGCGCCGGACTCATTGTCATTGAAGCCTGGTTCAGGGGCTACTGAGGGAGTCCTGGATTAGGGGGTCTCCGGACAGCCTGACTATCTCCATTGGCCGGACTGTTAGACTATGAAGATACAAGATTGAAGACTTCGTCTCATGTCCGGATGGGACTCTACTTGGCGTGGAAGGCAAGCTAGGCAATATGGATATGGATATCTCCTCCTTTGTAACTGACCTTGTGTAACCCTAACCCTCTCCGGTGTCTATATAAACCGAAGGGTTTTAGTCCGTAGGACAACAACCACAACATACAATCATACCATAGGCTAGCTTCTAGGGTTTAGCCTCTCTGATCTCGTGGTAGATCTACTCTTGTACTACCCATATCATCAATATTAATCCAGCAGGAGGTAGGGTTTTACCTCCATCAAGAGGGCCCGAACCTGGGTAAAACATCATGTCCCCTGCCTCCTGTTACCATCCGGCCTAGACTCACAGTTCGGGACCCCCTACCCGAGATCCGCCGGTTTTGACACCGACAGAGAGGGTGGTGTTTATACCCCACTTCCTCCGCGGACTAGGGTTTCCCCTCCACCCTTTCGTCCATGGCCTCATGTTCTATTATGGGCTAGATTTCCATGATCTAGCCCCAAATTCCTTCCTCCACATTTCGGCGTTCATCGTCGTGTGTGAGGCACTCCTCCGCATTCCTCCCCACTTCGGCCTATGGCTTAAGGTCTTCAATGTGAAGCCGAAATTGGTCGATGGGCAACATGCGGACTGCGGCGGCGCCATGGTGAGCAAGCTCCCGAACATCACCTGGCCCAAGGGGGCCTTTGTGGAGACTGTGAAGGGATGGCAACAGGAGTGGTTCTACATCACTAAACCTCGCGACACCACATGGGCCGCCATTCCTGAGTTTAAAATCCGGACCTCCAATGCGGCTTCCATCATGGATTAATAAGGGCCTGGATTGGGCATCGTCCGATGAGGTGATGATGTTGCAAAAGCGCATAAAAATATGATGGAGAAGAACACCAGTCTCGCTGATGTGATCCAGGTGATGCTTTTTTGCCGGATTCTCCCCTGCCAATGCCGGCATCTCCACATGTGGGAGTTCAATCCGTCTGGCCCTTGGACCTTGTAGCGATTCTTTGGCATGACGCACAAAGAGATCTGGAAGCTGCTTTTCAAGGCCTAGAAGTCGTGGCCGGAGACGACTGAAGACATCGGCCTCGACTGCGCTCATCCGGCCACCCCAGTAAGTATTCTGATTTCCGAACATAACTTCAACTTGTAAATCAAAGGGTATGCCGAGCCTTTCATTCTTCCATCAGGGCTGGACAAAGAAGGCGGAGCAGATCCAGTGTCCGGCTCTGCTACCCGAAGACCCATCCATTCCTCTTCTAACTAGGATGCTAGTCTCGGCGTCGTACCAGGCGCCGGAGAAGAAGGCCAAGAAGAAGGAAAAGGAGGCCAAAATTGGTCTCCGCCGTTAAGGTACTTCGGACGCTACGTCCGGAGATACCGAAGATCCCTCCTCCCACGAGGGAGATGAAGACAAAGAGGAGGAGGAGGAGGAGGAGAGAAATTCTCCCCTTAAGGCGGGGGGGGGGGGAGAAGAAAAGGGCGGCCTCCATGGACCTAGAGGCGGAGGCGTCCAAGAAGGGGAAGATTTCCCTTTAAGACGACCCAGACTCGGACGCCGAAGCCATCCCCGAGTGGTACCCCAGGTCGAAGCCCCTGGTTGCATTGTAAGTGTCCAAGGATACCGCAGACATATCCGGTTTTTATGATTGCAGTTTTAACACATTTAAATTTTGTGCTGCAGTCCGAACCGCCATCTCCCCCAACTATCATCATCTTCTGGGAATTTGCTGGGGCCGGAGATGGTGGAGAGCGAGACGCCTCCGCAACCCTCCCTGTCAACTTCCACGGACAAACCGAAGTGTTGTCCCGAAGAGCCTCTCCGGGCCATGGAGAGGTGCGGGAGGCCGCCTAGACGGCGCTAGAGGGTAACACCTCGGCTGCCGAGAACATGGGGGAACCGACCCCCATGGAGACCGATGACGGGAGCCATGACCAATCTGGCCCCCAGTCAAATATTGTTCCGGAGACCCATACGGCTCCGAAATCGAGCAAGTAACCTCCTTTGAAAGAGGGGGGAGCAATGACTCCACTGGTGACCTCTGTTAATCCAGAGGCGCCGGACACTCTGATGGCAGCACTTCGACACGCTTCCATTGTGGAGGAGCACCGTACCCTTACAGGTACGGTCGTTGAGAAGGTTCAGTCCGCCAAAAGCGGGTTGAATGAAGCCTTTACCAGCCTATTAACAGGCTTTGAGGTATGTGATGTAATACTCTTAGCTGCTTTAAATATGCAAAAAATATGCCTGTGCATAGGCAGTAGCCCCTGATACGTCTCCAACGTATCTATAATTTTTGATTGTTCCATGCTATTATATTATCTGTTTTGGATGTTTAATGGGCTTTATTATGCACTTTTATATTATTTTTGGGACTAACCTATTAACCGAAGGCCCAGTGCAAATTCCTGTTTTTTTGCCCATTTCAGTGTTTCGTAGAAAAGGAATATCAAACAGAATCCAAACGGAATGAAACCTTCGCAAGAATATTTTTTGGAACACACGCAATCCAGGAGACTTGGAGTGGAGATCAAGGAAGCAACGAGGGGGCCACGAGGTAGGGCAGCGCGCCCAGGGGGGCAGGCGCGCCCCCACCCTCGTTGGCCCCTCGTGGCTCCACCGACCTACTTCTTTCGCATATATATAATCTTATACCCTAAAAACAACCAGGGGAGCCATGAAACCACTTTTCCACCGCCGCAACATTCTGCACCCATGAGATCCCATCTGGGGACCTTTTTTGGCAATCTGCTGAAGGGGAATTCGATCACGAAGGGCTTCTACATCAACACCATAGCCTCTCCGATGATGTGTGAGTAGTTTACCACAGACCTTCGGGTCCATAGTTATTAGCTAGATGGCTTCTTCTCTCTCTTCAGATCTCAATACAAAGTTCTCCTTGATGTTCTTGGAGATCTATTCGATGTAATTCCTTTTGCGGTGTGTTTGCCGAGATCCGATGAATTGTGGGTTTATGATTAAGATTATCTATGAACAATATTTGATTCTTCTCTGAATTCTTATACGCATGATTTGATATCTTTGCAAGCCTCTTTGAATTATCAGTTTGGTTTGGCGTACTAGACTGATCTTTCTTGCAATGGTAGAAGTTCTTAGCTTTGGGTTCAATCTTGCGGTGCTCGATCCTAGTGACAGAAAGGGAACCGACACATATTGTATTGTTGCCATCGAGGATAAGAATATGGGGTTTATATCATATTGCTTGAGTTTATCCCTCTACACCATGTCATCTTGCCTAATGCATTACTCTGTTCTTATGAACTTAATACTCTAGATGCATGCTGGATAGCGGTCAATGTGTGGAGTAATAGTAGTTGATGCAGAATCGTTTTGGTTTACTTGACACGGACGTGATGCTGATGTTCATGATCATGCCTAGATATGATCATTACTATGCGCCTTTCTATCAATTGCTTGGCAGTAATTTGTTCACCCACCGTAATATATGCTATCTTGAGAGAAGCCACTAGTGAAACCTATGGCCCCTAGTCTACTTTACATCATATTATTTTACCGTCAACTAGCTATTTCTGTCGCCGTTTATTTTGCAATCTTTAGTTTTCAAACTATACAAAAAATACCAAACATATTTATCTTATTATCTCTATTAGATCTCACTTTCATAAGTGACTGTGAAGGGATTGACAACCCCTTCATCGCGTTGGTTGCGAGGTTCTTGTTTGTTTGTGCAGGTACTAGGAGACTTGCATGTAGTCTCCTAATGGATTGATACCTTGGTTCTCAAAAACCGAGGGAAATACTTACGCTACTTTGCTGCATCACCCTTTCCTCTTCAAGGGAAAACCAACACATGCTCAAGAGGTAGCAAGAAGGATTTCTGGCTCCGTTTCCAGGGAGATCTACGCCAAGTCAAGACATACGAAGTACCCATGACAAACTCTTATCCCTCGCATTACATTATTTGCCATTTTCCCCTTGTTTTCCTCTCCCCCACTTCACCCTTGCCGTTTTATTCGCCTCTTTTCTGTTCGCCCTTTTTTCCGTTCTCCTTCTTTCGCTTGCCTCTTGTGTCACTGTTTGTTGGATTGATTGTTTGTCACGATGGCTCAAGATAATACTAAATTATGTGACTTTTCCAATACCAACAATAATGATTTTATTAGCACTCCGATTGCTCCTCTTACCGATGTTGAATCTTGTGAAATTAATACTTCTTTGCTGAATCTTGTCATGAAAGATCAATTTGCTGGCCTTCCTAGTTATTTTGATATTGTTAAATTGAAGCTATTCCCGTTTTCGCTAAAACTTGGTTCTCTTCCTTGCCTGAAAATAGTATTGATTCATGTAATAAGTGCAAAGATGCTTTTATCTCCAAGTATTTTTCTCCCGCTAAGATCATCTCTCTTAGAAATGATATTATGAATTTTAAGCAACTTGATCATGAGCATGTTTCACAAGCGTGGGAGAGGATGAAGTTAATGATACACAATTGCCCTACACATGGTTTGAATTTATGGATGATTATACAAATTTTTTATGCTGGATTGAATTTTGCTTTTAGAAATCTTTTTGATTCGGCCACGGGAGGCACTTTTACGGAGATCACTTTAGGATAAGCTACTAAACTCCTAGATAATATTATGGTTAATTATTCTTAATGGCACACCAAAAGATCTACTAATAAAAAAGTTCATGCGATTGAAGAGATTAATGTTTTGAGTGGAAAGATGGATGAACTTATGAAATTGTTTGCTAATAAGAGTGCTTCTTATGATCCTAATAATATGCCTTTGTCCACTTTGATTGAGAATAATAATGAATCTATGGATGTGAATTTTGTTGGTAGGAACAATTTTGGTAACAACGCGTATAGAGGAAATTTTAATTCTAGGTCGTTTCCTAGTAATTCCTCTAATAATTATGGTAATTCCTACAACAACTCTTATGGAAATTTTAATAAGATGCCCTCTGATTTTGAGACTAGTGTTAAAGAATTTATGAATTCGCAAAAGAATTTCAATGCTTTGCTTGAAGAAAAATTGCATAAGATTGATGAGTTGGCTAGGAACGTGGATAGAATTTCTCTTGATGTTGATTCTTTGAAACTTAGATCTATTCCACCTAAGCATGATAGCAATGAGCCTCTCAAAGCCATGAGAATTTCCATTGATGAGTGCAAAGAAAGAACCTCTAGGATGCGTGCTAAAAAGGATTGCTTTGTGAAGGCGTGTTCTTCTACTTTTCATGATAATAATGATGAAGATCTGAAAGTGATTGGTGTGTCTCCTATTAAATCTTTGTTTGCCAACATGAATCTTAATAAAGATGGGTCTGGAGATGAGTCAACTTTAGTTAGAAGGCGTCCCAATGATTCGAAGGTTTTAGATCTTGCTGCAAAAATTGGTAAAAGTGGGATTGAAGAGGTGAAAACTTTACATAGGAATGAGCCCACTATTTTGGATTTCAAGGAATTTAATTATGATAATTGCTCTCTGATAGATTGTATTTCCTTGTTGCAATCCGTGCTAAATTCTCCCCATGCTTATGATCAAAATAAAGCTTTTACTAAACATATCGTTGATGCTTTAATGCAACCCATAAAGAAAAGCTTGAACTAGAAGTCTCTATCCCTAGAAAACTTTACGATGAGTGGGAACCTACTATTAAAATTAAAATTAAAGATTATGAATGCTATGCTTTATGTGATTTGGGTGCTAGTGTTTCCACGATTCCAAAAACTTTGTGTGATGTGTTAGGTTTCCGTTAATTTGATGATTGTTCTTTAAATTTGCATCTTGCGGATTCCACCATTAAGAAACCTATGGGAAGGATTAATGGTGTTCTTATTGTTGAAAATAGGAATTATGTGCTCGTGTATTTCATTGTTCTTGATATAGATTGCAATCCTGCATGTCCTATTATTCTTGGTAGACCTTTCCTTAGAACGATTGGTGCAATTATTGACATGAAAGAAGGAAATATTAGATTCCAATTTCCGTTAAGGAAAGGCATGCAACACTTTCCTAGAAAGAAAATTAAATCACCTTATGAATCTATTATGAGATCGACATATGGATTGCATACCAAAGAGAACAATACCTAGATCTATTCTTGTTTTCATGCCTAGCTAGGGGCGTTAAACGATAGCGCTTGTTAGGAGGCAACCCAATTTTATATTTGTTCCTTGTTTTTTGTTCCTTCTTAGTAATAAATAAATCATCTATCCTCTGTTATGATTGTGTTTTTATGTTTTAATTAGTGTTTGTGCCAATTTAAGCCTTTAGGATCTTTTTGGATGATTGTTGTTTGATCTTGCTGTAAAAAAACAGAAAGTATGCGCTCACGAGAATAATTTTCATTTTTTTACCAGAGAGCGATAAAATACTGATTCCAACTGTAGTAGGTCAATATAAAAATTATTTAGGACATCCTAATTTCTCAGGATTTTTGGAGTTACATAAGTATTCGAAACCTACAGATTACTACAGACTATTATGTTTTTGACAGATTCTGTTTTTCATGTTTTTTTTGCTTATTTTGATGAATCTATGGCTAGTATTAGGGGGTATGAACCATACAGAAGTTGGATTACAGTAGGTTTAACACGAATATAAATAAAGAATGTGTTTATTACAGTACCTTAAGGTGGTGATTTGTTTTCTTATAGTAACGGAGTCATGAGATTTCTGTCGAGTTTTGTGTTGTGAAGTTTTCAAGTTTTTGGGTAAAGATTTGATGGATTTTGGAACAATGAGTGGCAAGAGCCTAAGCTTGGGGATGCCCAATGCACCCCAAGGTAAAATCCAAGGACAACCAAAATCCTAAGCTTGGGGATGCCCCGGAAGGCATCCCCTCTTTCGTATTCATCTATCGGTAACTTTACTTGAGGCTATATTTTTATTCACCACATGATATGTGTTTTGCTTGGAGCGTCTTGTATGATTTGAGTCTTTTCTTTTTAGTTTACCACATTCATCCTTACTGTACACGCCTTTTGGAGAGACACACATGAATCGGAATTTATTAGAATACTCTATGTGCTTCACTTATATCTTTTGAGCTAGATAATTTTGCTCTAGTGCTTCACTTATATGTTTTTAGAGCACGGTGGTTGTTTTATTTTATAGAAATTATTGATCTCTCATGCTTCACTTATATTACTTTGAGAGTCTTTTAGAACAGCATGGTAATTTGCCTTGGTTATGAAATTAGTCCTAATATGATAGGCATCCAAGATGGGTATAATAAAAACTTTCATATAGAGTGCATTAAAGACTATTAGAAGTTTGATTCTTGATATTTGTTTTGAGATATAAAGGTGGTAATTCTAGAGTTGTGCTAGTTGAGTAATTGTGGAATTGATAAATACTTGTGTTGAAGTTGGCAAGTCCCGTAGCATGCACGTATGGTAAACATTGTGTGACAAATTTGAAGCATGGGGTGTTCTTTGATTGCTTTCCTTATGAGTGGCGGTCGGGGACGAGCGATGGTATTTTCCTACCAATCTATCCCCTAGGAGCATGCACGCAGTGCTTGGTTTTGATGACTTGTAGATTTTTGCAATAAGTATGTGAGTTCTTTATGACTAATGTTGAGTCCATGGATTATACGCACTCTCACCCTTCCATCGTTGCTAGCCTCTTCAGTACCGTGCATTGCCCTTTCTCACGTCGAGAGTTGGTCCAAACTTCGCCGGTGCATCCAGACCCCGTGATATGATACGCTCTATCACACATAAGCCTCCTTATATCTTCCTCAAAACATCCACCATACCTACCTATTATGGCATTTCCATAGCCATTCCGAGATATATTGCCATGCAACTTTCCACCGTTCCGTTCATTATGACACGCTCCATCATTTTCATATTGTTTTGCATGATCATGTAGTTGACATTGTATTTGTGGCAAAGCCACCTTCATAGTTCTTTCATACATGCCACTCTTGATTCATTGCATATCCCGGTACACCGCCGGAGGCATTCACATAGAGTCATATTTTGTTCTAATTATCGAGTTGTAATTCTTGAGATGTAAGTAAATAAAAGTGTGATGATTTTCATTATTAGAGCAATGTCCCATGTGAGGAAAGGATGATGGAGACTATGATTCCCCCAAAAGTCGGGATGAGATTCCGGACGAAAAAAAGAGGCCATAAAAAAGAGAAAAAAAGGCCCAAAGAAAAAAAATTAGAGAAAAAGAGAGAAGGGGCAATGTTACTATCCTTTTTCCACACTTGTGCTTCAAAGTAGCACCATGATCTTCACGATACAGAGTCTCCTATTTTGTCACTTTCATATACTAGTGGGAATTTTTCATTATAGAACTTGGCTTGTATATTCCAATGATGGGCTTTCTCAAAAATGCCCTAGGTCTTCGTGAGCAGGCAAGTTGGATGCACACCCACTTAGTTTCTTTTATTGAGCTTTCATATATTTATAGCTCTAGTGCATTCGTTGCATGGAAATCCCTACTCCTTGCATTGACATCAATTGATGGGCATCTCCATAGCCCGTTGATTAGCCACGTCAATGTGAGACTTTCTCCCTTTTTTGTCTTCTCACACAACCTCCATCATCATATTCTATTCCATCCATAGTGCTATGTCCATGGCTCGCACTCATATATTGCGTGAAAGTTGAAAGAGTTGGAAAAGGCTAAGTATGAAACAATTGCTTGGCTTGTTATCAGTGTTGTGCATGATGGGAGCATTTTGTGTGATGAAAATGAAGCATGACCAAAATATATGATTTTGTAGGGATAATCTTTCTTTGGCTATGTTATTTTGATAAGACATAATTTCTTGGTTACCATGCTTGAAGTATTATTATTTTTATATTAATATTAAACTTCTATCTAGAATCTTTTGGATCTGAACATTCATGCCACAATAAAGAAAATTACATTGAAAATTATGTTGGGTAGCATTCCACATCAAAAATCCTGTTTTTATCATTTACCTACTCGAGGACGAGTAGGAATTAAGCTTGGGGATGCTTGATACGTCTCCAATGTATCTATAATTTTTGATTGTTCCATGCTATTATATTATCTGTTTTGGATGTTTAATGGGCTTTATATGCACTTTTATATTATTTCTGGGACTAACCTATTAACCGAAGGCCCAGTGCAAATTGCTGTTTTTTTGCCTATTTCAGTGTTTCGTAGAAAAGGAATATCAAACGGAATCCAAACGGAATGAAACCTTCGTGAGGATCTTTTTTGGAACAAACACAATCCAGGAGACTTGGAGTGGAGGTCAAGGAAGCAATGAGGCAGCCACGAGGTAGGGCGGTGCGCCCAGGGGGGAAGGCGCGCCCCCACCCTCGTGGGCCCCTCATGGCTCCACCGACCTACTTCTTTCACCTATATATACTATTATACCCTGAAAACAACCAGGGGAGCCACGAAACCACTTTTCCAGTGCCGCAACCTTCTGTACCCATGAGATCCCATCCGGGGAGCTTTTCCGGCGATCTGCCAGAGGGGGATTCGATCACGGAGGGCTTCTACATCAACACCATAGCCTCTCCAATGATGTGTGAGTAGTTTACCACAGACCTTCGGGTACATAGTTATTAGCTAGATGGCTTCTTCTCTCTCTTTGAATCTCAATAGAAAGTTCTCCTCGATGTTCTTAGAGATCTATTCGATGTAATTCTTTTTGCGGTGTGTTTGCCGAAATCTAATGAATTGTGCGTTTATGATTAAGATTATCTATGAACAATATTTGATTCTTCTCCGAATTCTTATATGCATGATTTGATATCTTTGCAAGTCTCTTCGAATTATCAGTTTGGTTTGGCCTACTAGATTGATCTTTTTTGCAATGGGAGAAGTGCTTAGCTTTGGGTTCAATCTTGCGGTGCTCGATCCTAGTGACAGAAAGGGAACCGACACGTATTGTATTGTTGCCATCGAGGATAAAAAGATGGGGTTTAAATAATATTGCTTGAGTTTATCCCTCTACATCATGTCATCTTGCCTAATGCGTTACTCTGTTTTTATGAACTTAATACTCTAGATGCATGCTGGATAGCGGTCGATGTGTGGAGTAATAGTAGTAGATGCATAATCGTTTCGGTCTACTTGACATGGACGTGATGCTTATGTTCATGATCATGCCTAGATGTCATCATAACTATGCGCTTTTCTATCAATTGCTCGGCAGTAATTTGTTCACGCACCGTAATACATGCTATCTTGAGAGAAGCCACTAGTGAAACCTATGGCCCCCGGGTCTACTTTATGTCATATTATTTTCCTGTCAACTAGCTATTTATGTCGCTGTTTATTTTGCAATCTTTACTTTTCAATCTATACAACAAAAATACCAAAAATATTTATCTTATTATCTCTATCAGGTCTCACTTTTGTAAGTGACCGTGAAGGGATTGACAACCCTTTTATCGCGTTGGTTGTGAGGTTCTTGTTTGTTTATGCAGGTACTAGGCTACTTGCGTGTAGTCTCCTACTGGATTGATACCTTGTTCTCAAAAACTGAGGGAGATACTTATACTACTTTGCCGCATCACCCTTTACTCTTCAAGGGAAAACCAATGCACGCTCAAGAGGTAGCAGCCCCTCAGACTCTGTTTGGCTTCTGCAAAGAAGTGCCGAACAGAGGATCAAGTAGTACTCGCAGGAGATAATATACTTGTCTATTTTGACAAATATGCTTCATTGTTAGTGGCGACCGCCCAGGCCGCCGAAGTGTCTGAACACAAGCGGAAGCTGGAGTGGGCCGATGAGGACCTCGTCCGCATCAACAAGCGGTTTGATGAGGCGCAAGGTATGTTTTGAAAAAATTGTTTACGTACCTAAAGTAATATGTCAATGCGAGGTCTAATCTCCTGTGTTATCCTGATCATATTTGCAGGTAGTGTGACCGAGGTCGAGGCCCTGAAGAGTGCCCTTGGCCAGGCCAAGGAGCAGGCGCGGGAGAGCCAAACGGCCGCTGACAAAGCGACTGGAGATTTAGAGGCCGAGAAGGTCACCCACCGCAAGTATGAGGAGCGGGTGAAAAAAGTGGAGCAGGAGCTCCAAGATGCCACCAACAAGTGTGAGACCTTGGAGGAGAAGAATAAGGCCCAAGTAGACGATCTCACCAAGGCTCTTCAGTAGGCCAAGGAGGCGCGGACCGAGTCCCGTGTGGCTCGCGAGGAGATCAAGCAAGCCGGACAGATAGCGACTGGTAAGCCCTTTCCTTTACAAAGTATATTTGGCGGTCGGAGATATGCCTTGCTTAATCGACTATCACTACTAGGGAAAACCCTAGCAGTAGCGCCGGTTTTGTGCTCACTAGTAGCGCAGGGGGGTGCGCTACTAATAAGGCGCTACAACTATTGCTTAGCAGTAACGCGTGCCCGCACGCGCTACTGCTAGGACAAATAGCTGCATCGTTTGTTCGCTCCCACGCTACTGCTAATGTAACTTGTGGCAGTGTGTTTTCTCTCCATCGCTACTAGTATTCTTTTTTTAGTGTATTTATGCGCCATCGTACAATACCAGTTATGAGGTTTACATCATTATGTCCATAACAGTGTGTCAAATGAAGGTGGATTAGGTTCAAGTGGAGGCAATATGTGGTGCATGTCAAAAGTCCAAACTTGATATAGTTTGGACTAGTAGTACTTTCGATGTGCACCACATGTTGCCTCCGCTTGAATCTAATCTGCCAGCACAAGCTAATTAATCATCATCATAGTCATTACCACCAACAGTATTTATTTAATCACCACTAACAGTATCTAATAATAATCATCATAGTCATTACCACCAACACTAGCTATTTTATCATCATAGTAATAGTGTAGCACATCATCATCCTCAAAACTTATTTCTAGCTAGCTAATCACTCCTGCTGCTCTCTCTTAGGTAAAATAACATAAAACATGTGTAGCTCTCCTCCTTGATCAAGTTGGAGCATGTAGATGAACCTGTCTCCTAGTCGTGGGTGGCGCATCTGTTTGCTGCCCCCTAGTACTTCTCCGCGCTTCCCCATCACATATTTGGTCTAGTCTTGCACTATTAAGCATCCGTTGCTAATCTTGAATGCACTAAAGTAATCTGTAGGATATCTTGGCCGTAAGCTAA
This sequence comes from Triticum urartu, assembly GCF_003073215.2. Classification (NCBI taxonomy): domain Eukaryota; kingdom Viridiplantae; phylum Streptophyta; class Magnoliopsida; order Poales; family Poaceae; genus Triticum; species Triticum urartu. Next base: position 542,618,599 of record NC_053028.1, read on the forward strand.
TAATACTCATGGTACCTTTAGTCTCGATCCCATAAGGCACAACATTCATCGGGAGTCCCTGTTGAAGAACATCGTATGATAACATACTTAGCAATGAAGTTTAGCTTCAAAAATAATGTATGGAAAAGATGCACTGAGGACAAATAGTAAAAATCTTACCATCCTTCCTAAATAGATGTGACCATAGTTCATTACGAACACTATTGGTCGCACGTTTTTAGTACTAACATTTCTAAATGCAGGAAGAAAATTTGTCTTGACAGTATCAAGATCCGCAAGCCATGAAACATAATGACTGAGCTCCTTGCAGTTTAGTTCAGCCCCGGTACAGTAGTAGGTCCTGTCTACCAAGCACTGGGCATGTTTGCTTGCACCAAAATAAGCTGACAATACAAATTAGTTTTCAACTATTTTTTAATAAATAATATCAAAGACATAAATTTGGTTGAGAAACTTACATAATGGTATAACTGGAGGCGTCTGCACATTGACCCAGATGTCGGTATTACCTTCAATATCATCTTCCGGACGAATATCAAAGGTGATAACCATATCAGGCTCAAATGCATAAGTCTTGCATAGTGCTCGCCATGTTTTGCATCCAAAATAGGTGTAGTCGTCTGAATTGTATAATTTTGTGTGGAAAATATAACCATGCTCGGTCTTCAAGTAAACTTTCTTTACCTCCATAGTATGACTGAAACCTATCTTATCCAATACAAAAACTCTTGCATGGCAGGGGATACGCTAGTAGAATAGTAAAAAAAATTATAAGTTGAAGCAAATGAAGAAGATGTCATGCTTAATTATGAAAAAAGACATGTCGTTGTGACTTACTGTATCCACTTCGAAGTTCTCATCCAGCTTGATGCTGAAGCGCCTATCATCATCTAGGAAGATTCCATCGCACAGGCCGTGCTCGTCTTCGCAGTATTTGCAAATACTGAAATCCTTTTCGTCGTCAGACATTTCCTATGTTCATAGTTAAAACATTAATTGAAAATTGATCGAAGACAGCTACCAGGATACTCACCACACAAATCCGGGGCACTCGATATTTCCTACATATTCTGGCACAAGTCATGCCAAAATTCACGGAAAAATCTGGCATGACCTTTGCTAAAATAGGACATATCGAGCGCCTGAAATTTGCTGGAACGGAAATGAATCAACACTCCAGCAAAACATAGACCACTCGGAGGTGTAACCTGCAAACATGACCGGCCACTTGGGCAAGCACATATCCTATTTGAGCAACACAAGATATACATTTCAAAATATCTTATAGGACTCAAATTAGCATGCATTCAATAAGCAAAAGTAAATCATCTCATGCGTCCGTACATCGTTGAATATTATCACTAATACATCCCGAATAGTGTCATACATATAACATCACTAATACAACTAAAACCCGAGCACACGACGGGTATCGGCGCGGGCGGTGGACACTGTGACGCCCGGATAATTAGGCTACAGTAATCCCACGTTAACGATGCCACGTCACTTTGATTACTGTTAGTAATCTCGCGTTAGTTCGAAACCGATTCAAATTCAAAATCAAAATCAAGCAAACAATAAAAGTTTTCAAATATTAAAACTAAAATGTTCAATAAATAGTAGATAAATCAGAGGCTATGATAAAATTGTAAACAACATTATTAAAATTTGATAAGTGACTTAAACAACCTCAAACAATGGCTGAAAACATTATTTACTAACCTTTTTATTAATAAAAAATAAATATGAAATGATAATTACACCAAACTAGTTTTCGGTGGTAGGATATATTGTGTTCTGAATTGTGGGCCAACTCTCATATTTTACAAAACTCATTTGGTGCCCAAACAATTAGCTAAAACAGAAAAGAAATACAAAAACAGAAAACAAACAAAAAAAATATAAAAGAACCCCCCCCCACTGGGCCAGCTGGCCCAGCTGTTAGCCAGGCCGGCTCACCTGGCCCAGCCGGCCGACCCGCCCCTACCTTATCCCCAGGAGGGGGAAAACCCTAGCCGTAACCCCCCACTCCCCCATCCCCCCCCTCTCGCTCTCTCCTCCCAGATCGGGATCGACCCCGAACCCTTCGCCCCCGACGCCCCGCGACCTCAACGACGGCGCCCGTTGCCGGCGCCGCCCTGCTGCCGTCGCCTCGCCTCCCTCCGCAAGCCTCTACCTTTCCCCTCCCCTGCGCCCCCGATTGGATCGGGAGGGGGAACAAACCGCGCCGACGCCGTTGCCGATCCCCGTTGCCCGGAGCTGCGTCGCTGCCCTCCGCCTCGCCGGACCTCCCCACCGGCCTGCTACCCCTACGCATGTCGTCTCCGTCTCCTCCTCGCCCCCCGTTGCCATGTTCCCTACAACCGCGGTGAGGACCCGACCGCCCCTCTCCCTCACCCCGCGGTCACCGCGCTCCGCCCGCGGCCAGTGCCCCTTTTGCCTCGTCCGCGTGCACGCGCCTCGCCCGAACGCCGCTGTCCCTGTCCCCGCTTTTCTGCGACGCTTGCCGAGCGCCGTCACCGCGCCCGCCGTCCACCCCGCGCGCGCTCGCCCCGCTGCTACCTCCTGCCTCGTGCGGCGCAGCCACTGCAGCACCGCGCTCGCCCGCTCGTGCGTGGCCTCGCCCGCGCCCTTGCCCGCCGGCTGGCCGCGCCCGCTCACGGAGCGCTCCCGTGTCCCTGCCGCCCTGCCCTGCTCCGCTCCCTTCTGCGCCGCTCCTCGCCTTGCCGCTCCAGCCGCGCGACCCCGCAGCGGCCCGCAGCGCCGCCGCCCCCTGCGCTCGCCTCCGCCTGCCGCGGCTGGCCAGCGAGCCTCGCCGAGGCCACGGCCTCGCCCCGCCACACTAGGCTACGGCCTCCGCCGGCGCCCCCTGTTGCCCCGTTCGGGTGCACGGGCGCCCACGGCCGTTAGCGCCCGCTAACCACGCCTGTTAAGCCCCCCCAGGGGCCTAAGACAAAGGGGCCCCACCCCCTAGAACGTTAAAAAAAAGAAAGAAGAGAGAATTAAAATAAATAAAAAAATAAAATAAAATAATAAACTTAATTAATTAATTAATTAAGTTAATTAATCCTAGTTAATTAATCTAACTAATCTGTTAGTTAATTAAACAGTAGTTTGTTTAGCCTAATCTCTAATTAACCTAAACAGTGTATGACAGGTGGGTCCCACTGGACCCACTAGTCAGGTTGACCAAGTCAACTCTGTTGACTGCTGATGTCAGCATGACATCATGCTGATGTCATTAATCTATTTTTCGAATTAATTTAAATAATTAAATAAATTCTAGAAATTAATAAAAGCTTTAGAAAATCATATCTTTTAATCCGTAACTCAGATTAAAATATTTTCAACATGAAAGTTGCTCAGAATGAAGAGACGAATTCGGATACGCAGCCCGTTCGTCCGCCACGCATCCCTAGAATAGTGAACACGCAACTTTCCCCCTCCGTTTCATCTGTCCGAAAACGCGAAACACCGCGGGTACTTTCCCGAATGTTTCCCCCCTTCACCGGTATCACCTAATACCGCGTTAGGGCAACCCTAGCACCGTTACTTGCCTTGTCATGCGTCGTTATGCATCTGTTTGCATTATATTTATTGTTTCTTTCCCCATCTTCTTCCGCTAGACACCGAGACCGACGCCACTACTACCCAGTACGACTATAGTGTTGACGACCCCTCTCTCTTGCCAGAGCAACCAGGCAAGCCCCCCCCCTTGATCACCAGATATCGCCTACTCTCCTCTATACTGCTTGCATTAGAGTAGTGTAGCATGTTACTGCTTTCCGTTATTCCTATCCTGATGCATAGCCTGTCCTTGCTACTACTGTTGTTACCATTACCTGCTATCCTACTGCTTAGTATAGGATGCTAGTGTTCCATCAGTGGCCCTACACTCTTGTCCGTCTGCCATGCTACACTACTGGGCCGTGATCACTTCGGGAGGTGATCACGGGCATATACGATATACTTTACACAATTACATTACCTGTGATACTGTTCGGAGATGGGGGCTGAAGGGGCAGGTGGCTCCATCCCGGTAGAGGTGGGCCTGGGTTCCCGACGGCCCCCGACTGTTACTTTGAGGCGGAGCGACAGGGAAGGTTGAGACCACCTAGGAGAGAGGTGGGCCTGGCCCTGGTCGGTGTTCGCAGATACTTAACACGTTTAACGAGATCTTGGTATTTGATCTGAGTCTGGCTAATGGCCTATACGCACTAACCATCTACGTGGGGACAGTTATGGGCACTCGACGTCGTGGTATCAGCCGAAGCCTTCATGACGTCAGCAACGGAGTGGCGCGCGCCGGATTGGACTGGAACGCCAGTAGGCTAGGTCTGCTTCCGGCCGCCCACGCAACGTGCAGGTGTGCTAAGGGCGATGGGCCCAGACCCCTGGGCGCTTAGGTTTAGACCGGCGTGCTGACCTCTCTGTTGGTCTAGGTGGGGCTGCGACGTGTTGATCTTCTGAGGCCGGGCATGACCCAGGAAAGTGTGTCCGGCCAAATGGGATCGAGCGTGTTGGGTTATGTGGTGCACCCCTGCAGGGAAGTTAATCTATTCGAATAGCCGTGATCTTCGGTAACAGGACGACTTGGAGTTGTACCTTGACGACTTGGAGTTGTACCTTGACCTTATGACAATTAGAACCGGATACTAAATAAAACCAGATACAACCGGTGATCGCTCTCTCACAGGGCGACGAGGGGAGGATCATCGGTTAGGGTTATGCTATGCGATGCTACGTGGAGGTCTTCAGTCTACTCTCTTCTACATGTTGCAAGACGGAGGCTGCCAGAAGCGTAGTCTTCGAAAGGATTAGTTATCCCCCTCTTATTCTGGCATTCTGCAGTTCAGTCCACATATGATACCCTTACTCCATTTTACACCCATGCATATGTAGTGTAGCTCCTTGCTTGCGAGTACTTTGGATGAGTACTCACGGTTGCTTTCTCCCCCCTTTTCCCCCTTTTCTTTTCATTCTGGTTGTCGCAACCAGATGCTGGGGTCCAGGAGCCAGACGCCACCGTCGACGACGACCCCTACTACACCGGAGGTGCCTACTACTACATGATGCCCGCTGACGACGACCAGGAGTAGTTAGGAGGATCCCAGGCAGGAGGCCTGCGCCTCTTTCAATCTGTATCCCAGTTTGTGCTAGCCTTCTTAAGGCAAACTTGTTTAACTTATGTCTGTACTCAGATATTGTTGCTTCCGCTGGCTTGTCTATGATCGAGCTCTTGTATTCGAGCCTTCGAGGCCCCTGGCTTGTAATATGATGCTTGTATGACTTATTTTATTTGTAGAGTTGTGTTGTGATATCTTTCCGTGAGTCCCTGATCTTGATCGTACGCGTTTGCGTGTATGATTAGTGTACGATTAAATCGGGGGCGTCACAGACACCCACAGAGAAGGAACCATCACGGGATCATAGCTCCAGTGAGATCCCTGGAGAACCTGCCAGGTATTGGAGAACATGTGCTCCAACTCAAACAAGTAGCGACGGACGTGCGCGCCCTCCTCACTGACACGGTGACGCACCACCTCCGCGGGGTCCTCGAGCCTCTGGACCGTCACTGGCCCACGCGACCGCCACCAAAGAAGGTTCGGGTCAATGACAGGTTGGCTCCTCACCAACCTGCGCCCCCTGGTAGGTAGCGCCTCCCAGTACCACCCCGGTGGAGCCCAGTCCCGGACATGGCCCATCTGGTCAAGCAGGTGTCGTCCTCCACCGACTCGACGACGAGGATGCGGGATAGGCATCGTCCTCATCGATGCGGGAAAAATTGCTTTAACTAAAAAAATAGCAACAACTTCTTACTAACCAGTTCTATTAATTCAACTAGTTCTTACTAAAAATAAACTTACTATAAATAAAAATAAACTAGTACCTAATTAGTACCTAGTTCTTACTAACTAATTAGTACCTAGGAACTACTGCCCTAATTACCATCTAATTTGATGAAGCTAGGGGTGGAAAGTGGTAGCGGATATTCCAATTATCCAACTATAAAGTGAAATAAGTGGTCAAATTTTAATCGTTTTATGATTCATCTTAGAAATTTGATTCGTTTCCACCCTTACATGACCCCCTAACTCATTTGAGCCGCATCCGCATCCGATTCGTTTCCACCCTTACATGAACCCTAACTAATTTGATGCAACTAAAATATAAAGAAACCCTAGGCAGAGGTAGGGGTGAGGGAGGAGCAGGCGTGCTCACCTCGGGTGCCTGCGGCGAGGGAGGGGCAGGCGGCGTCGAGGTGGGGTTCGGGGCTCGGGCGCGCGGCAGATGGCAGCGTCGATGTCGGGGTCAGGGGCGGCATCCGGGGCGGCGTTGAGGTTGGGGGCGGGGGCGGCGTTGAATCTGGGGTCGGGGGCGGCGTAGAGGGTGTGCGGCGAGCGCGCGGCGGCGAGAGTGGAGAGCTGGATTTGGGGGAAGTGGCCGTGGGGAAGGACGAACCCCGTGGTTAAGTCAGAAGTAGCAGTAGCGCGTTCCAGAAAGCGCGCTACTGCTATGTTAGCTACAACGCGTTCTGGGATACACGCTACTGCTACTCATTTCTCTTTTTCCCCTTTTTCATTTAGTTTTCTTCACATTTTATTTTTTTCCTTTCAACTTAATCTATATCTTTCATTTTCAATTACCTTTCTATTTGCTTTCCATTTAATTTTATATCCTTTAGTAGTAGCGAGTTTAGATTAAAACGCGCTGCTACAAAGAAAGTAGCGGTAGCGCGGTTCGATATAGGTCGCTACTGCTATGTGTAGCCTATCGGCTAAGCCGTGGGAATTTTAGTAGTAACGTGTTTAGAACAAGACGTGCTACTGCTAGAACTTTATCTGCAGCGCGGTTTGCACAGGCGCGCTACTGCTACTTAGCACCAGCGTGCTTTTTTACCCGCGCTACTGCTAAAGTTCTGTGTATAAGGTTTTCCCTAGTAGTGTATGGAGTTCTCCAGACGCCTTTGCTGATCTCCCAAGGAGTGCGGCTGACGCCGCGCAATTCTTCCGGTCCCAGGAGGGAAACACCACAGAGAAGCTCTTCTAGTCCTAGTACCTAGCGCCAGAAAGGCCAGCACTGCTAAACAACCAGATGATGCAGTTGGCTGAGCTGCATAGGATGTCTGGTTTGTCCATGAAGGACATCATAGTCCGGTTATGGACCGCCAGACCTGTTCCGAGCAGCTACTTCGGATTGGTCAAGCGACTCGGCGACGCCCATCCCCGAGTTGAAGCTATGAAGCGCTCGACATGCATAGAGGGTGCGTGGATGGTCTTTGCCTGTGTCAAGATGCACTGGGCGAAGACGAAGGCTGTCGCCTTGGCCGTTGAGGGTCCACCTGAGGGAAAGGACTACCGCAAGCTAGAGCGGTACTTTGAGGACGTAGTGGAGGGTGCCCGTTTAATAAAGGGTCAATGCTCGAAGGATATTACGTTTGAATGAATGTATCCGAGCTGCTCGAACTTTGTGCTATGAAAGAAGGCCTTTGTGTAATATGCTTGTTTGTTTATCTCAAATTATTTTCCTCCCATGCGGCCATTTTTATATCTGAAAGCTTGCCAGTCGTCGGCTTCAGCCCCCACGTAGATACTACAGGGGTATTCAGAATAGCACTTGACCACTCTTGACCCAACGTCTTGGTCCGTAAAGGAGACGATCATGCGGCGAACTAGGCAACCAGACTATGCGGCTTTATCGCTCTCACTTAGCCATAGGAGTTTGACAAAGGGACTATGAGCTAGCCCCTGGTGCGCGTGTGGCTTTCCGAACTTGGATGCTCTAGGCGCGTGACCAGGTGATGCCGGTCCTTCATATAATACAGGAAAAATAGCAAAAGATTTAGTAAGTCACCAAACCGCTGACCAGTTCTCGCTATATCATGACAGTCAATTTTCGTCTTTCTCTACTGAGGTGTTTGACCGGACGAACCAGAAACCCAGTCGCAGTAGTTTTCCCTTTACTACCTTAGCCGAACAAACGGAACGTAAGGTGGTAACAATAGGAGCCGGGCAACCCAACTATAGACCAAAGACATGATTCGGAGCCGATGCATATAATGCGGTATTCGGGACGCCGAAATGTACTGTAAAAGTGTTTGGACTTTTTGTTTTTTGAAAACTGTATGTGGCCGAATAGAGCCCCTGGCAATTTCATGCCGAGGTGTGTATGTCAATCTGTCGTGAAGACGGAATACAGATTATGAAATAAGTCAATACTGAATAAGGTTGGACAAAACTGTTTCCGCTATAGTCTGATTGATACGTCAAACGTGATCTTATAGAGAATGCCATAATCATTAAGGTTATTTTACATGCCCAGAATTTGAGAACAAGGGAAAGCTGTATACAGGTCCTAAAAAAGAAAGGTTGGTTTTGAAGATCCTTTGGACACCCTGCCGCACGTCTGCGCCGCTTTTCACCTTGGTGTAGGACCCTTTGAGAGGATCAACGATTGAGTATACATAAGGGGCCTGGAAAAGGGCCCTTGGTACCATCGAAAAGTGACTTGGGTTTTGAAGAACCAGAAAAATAAAAAGGAAAGGAGGAAAGAAAAAGGAAGAACATGAAGGTCCGAATAGGGTCGAGCCGCATTGTGGACTTTGTCCTTGGTGTGCCTCCGCCCTTGCCCATGGTATTTTTAGTGCATAGTTATGTATGCGCAGTACGTATGCCGCGATTAAGTGGGGGTATTGGCAGAGGCCGAATTGCTAATCTAGTTCTGGACGAACTGGACTGTCATTCTGCAGGGTAGACCGGACTCTTTTGACAGTGTCCGGGGGCTTGATGGCTGATGAAGTATTCAGCTTGATGAGGCCACCCTGCACCTTGGCTGCGAGGGCCGCGGTATGCTCCTTAGTACAGAGGGAGCGCTCCATGTTTCCATTGAATGTTATAACACCGCGTGGTCCGAGCATCTTGAGATTTAGATAGGCATAGTGCGGGACTGCATTGAAGCAGGCGAAAGCGGTTCATCCGAGCAGTGCATGATAACCACTGCGGAACGTGACGATGTCGAAGATTAAATCTTCGCTTCAGAAGTTATCCGGTGAGCTGAAGACTACCTCCAGCATTATTGACCCTGTGTAGCAGGCCTCTACGCCAGGTATTAATCCTTTAAAGGTGGTTTTAGTGGGCTTGATTCTTGACGGATCAATGCCCATTTTGCGGACAATGTCCTGATAAAGTAGGTTAAGACTGCCGCAGCCATCCATGAGGACTCGCGTCAGATGGAATCCGTCAATGATTGGATCGAGGACCAATGTTGCCGAACCTCCATGACGGATACTGGTTAGATGGTCTCTGTGGTCAAAAGTGATCGGACAGGCCGACCATGGGTTGAATTTTGGGGTGACTAGCTCTATGGCATAAATGTCCCTTAGTGCACACTTGCGCTCCTGCTTGGTGATATGAGTGACGTAGATCATATTCACAGTTTTTACCTCGGGGGGAAAATTTCTTTTGCCCCCTGTGTTCGTTGGGCGAGGCTCATCGTCATCCTCGCTAGGGGAGGACTTTTCCCCTTATGTTTGGTGTTTATCTTACCGACCTATTTAAAGACCCAACAATTTCTGTTGGTATGATTAGCAGGCTTGTCAGGGGTGCCATGAATCTGGCAAGGCCGATCTAGTATTCTGTCCAAACTGGATGGACCATCTTTGTTTCCTTTGAATGGCTTCTTCCGCTGGCCGGGTTTAAAGCCACTGAATCTGGTGTTGACCGCCGTGTCTTCAGTATCTTCATTGTTGCTTCGACGTTTGTGTTTGTTGCGTCGTGGCCTGTCGTTGCCATCTTTGGCTTCGGAGGTGCCTGGGTCGCTGGTGCTGTTGCTTCTATGAGGTAGCCAACTATCTTCTCCCATGCAAAAGCGGTTCATGAGTGCAGTGAGAGCTGCCATGTACTTCGGCTTTTCTTGGCCGAGGTGTCGGGTGAGCCACTCGTCATGAACGCTGTGCTTAAAGGCTGTGAGGGCTTCAGTGTCCGGATAATTCACGATTTGGTTCTTTTTAATTAAGAACCTAGTCCAGAGTTTGCGGGCTGACTTTCCAGGTTACTGGACTATGTGATTAAGGTCATCTGCGTCAGGAGGCCAGACATAGGTACCTTGGAAGTTGTTTCTAAAGGCATCCTCCCAATCTTCCTAGCTACCAGTAGAGTTCCCTGGAAGGCTATTTAGCTAGTGCCGTGCTGGTCCTTTCAGTTTTAAGGGAAGGTATTTGATGGCGTGGAGATCATCACCGCATGCCATATGGATATGGAGAAGGAAATCTTCAATCCATACCATGGGATCTGTCGTGCCGTTGTATGATTCAATGTTTACGGGTTTAAACCCTTCTGGGAACTGCTGCTGCATTACCTTGTCGGTAAAGCATAAGGGGTGTGCTGCGCCTCTGTATCGGGCAATGTCACGACTGAGTTCGGATGACATCTGTATGTGGTTTTCGGCCCTGGTGAGATTATGCCTGTCACGCCAAGCTTGACAGTCATCTTCTCACGTTGGGGCGTGCCTCCTTGATCCATAGATTGATCTTGTTTGGCCTGCTCTATTGCTCAAGTCTTGTCGTAAGTTGTAGGTGTATCCTGGAGCCATTGTCTCTCTGCCCTTACGACGAGGTGGTGCGGGTTGGTGTTTAGTGTAGGTGGCCGCTTTATCTCGCCCATGTGGTGGCCACTCTGGTTCATCAGCATGGTCACGTTTCGAAGGGATTTGCTCGAAGGCCTCGTCGTCGAATTGTGGCAGTAGCCGACTCTTTGGATAACTCTTTGTTGGGCGATGTAAGCCATGTTCTTCGGCAGCTAGGACCTGGGTCCATCTATCGTGGAGTGTATCATGTTCGGCTTGGATCCGTTGCTGCTGCTTTTTAAGGCTTCTTGCAGTGGCGATTAGTTGGCGCTTAAAGCGCTCCTACTCGAGGGGTTCCTCTGGCACGATGAAATCTTCGTTACCGAGGCTGACATCATCCTCAAAGAGCAGTAGATAGTTACTATCTTCCGAATCCTCATTCCCGACCGGATCGTCGGGGTTAACTTGCCCCTCCTCCACATCATCCTGTTCAGATGTGGGATCGATGGGGGCTTCGGGGTCTTCAGCGTTTTCTGGAGTGTTATTGTCTCCGGTGCCAGTATTACTGTCTTTGCCACGACGCGATTTTGAGCGGCGTCGCTGGTGTCGACGCTTCAGCGGTGCCTCATCAGCTTTGTCCTCCACCAGATCCTTGCTGTCTGCACCGTCATCCTCTTTGGGTGTATCCACCATATACATGTCATATGTGGAGGTGGCCGTCCAAAGTTCGGTAAACAGCGGGTCTCGGCCTTGTGCTTCTCCGGCATCGTCGTCCATGCTATCGATGTCTTCGGAGGTGTAATCCAGCATGTCGGTTAAGTCCTCGACGGTGGCTGAAGTGGTGGTGGGTGGGACGTAAGATTCCCTGTTCTCAGCCCCTAGTCCGGGCTGGGCATAGTTCAGAGGCGATTCCTCTGTAATGGAGAGGGACCGCATGAAGTCTAGAGCCTCGTTTAAGACCGAGGGTTGGACGGGGAAACGAGAGTCCGTGGGGATGGCCAGGGCAAAGGCTTCTTGGCCACGCTTACTGGGTGTGGGCTTAGAGAGTTCAGAGCTAGAGTCTGGGGGCGAGTCCGGCCTTTCCAGGATAGGCGAACCCAACCTGACTCCAGGCTGGCCGAAGACAAAATCGCCTCCGGATCCCCGATTGTGAGTTTCGTAGCTGAGAGTCCAGCGGGCTTCAAACTCCCATCTTTGGACCTGGCAGTTTGCTTAGGATCTAAGGCCAGAGCGGTGGTCGGGGCCACGAACCCTTCGAAGATCAAATATCCTCGGATATCAGCAACATAATTTAGGTTCCTGAAACTGATCTGATGACCAGGGACGTAGCTATCAATCTTTTCGAGGAGGCCAATCGAGTTGGCATGCAGAACAAAGCCACCGAACACAAAAATCTAGCCGGGGAGGAAAGTGTAACGCCCCGTATGTAACTTGCCATATTTGTATTACAACTCTTACCATTCTCGGCAGTAAGTTATGATATTTCCCTTGTGGTTGGCTTTTGTATTCGTTTTGCATTTTGTTCATGTAATGCATCTCATATCATGTCATCATGTGCATCGCATTTGCATACATGTTCGTCTCATGCATCCGAGCATTTTCCCCGTTGTCCTTTTTGCCATCCGGCACTCCTATGCCCTCCAGCGCCCCCCTTTTGCCTCTTTTTGTGTGCGGATGTTAAACATTCTTGGAGTGGACCGAGATTTGCCAGCCGGCCTTGGTTCACTACCGGTAGACCGCCTGTCAAGTTTCGTGCCATTTAGAGTTTGTTTGATACTCCAACGGTTAACCAAGGAACCGTAAAGGCCTCGTGTGTGTTGCAGGCCAACACCCTTCCATAGTGGCCCAAAACCCATCCAAACCCCCTCCATCCTCTCGGTCGTTCCATCATGATCACGTGGCCGAAAACCGCACTCGATTTGGACTCTCCTAGCTCCCTCTACCTATAAATATGTGCTCCTCGTCCAAATCCGGGTCCAGAAAACCCTAATTTCATCCCCGCCGCCACCGGATGCGTCCACCGCCACCGGACAAAGCCGCGCCGCCGCCTGCGGCCAATCAGAGGGCGCCACCTATCCCCGCGCCACTCCCACCGTCGCTGGCCCGCCGAGCCCAAAGCGGGCCCGCGAGGCCCATCGCCTCCGCGCCTCCGCCCGCGTCCTCCCGTGCCTCGCGCCGCCCAGGCCCTTGCTGCGCCGCCGCCTCGCTCTCTCGCCGCCAGCCATCGCCGCCGCCGGGCGCCTTCGCCGCCCTGCGCCTCCGCAGGCCGCTTCGCTCCGCGCCGCCGCACGGGCACGCCGCCCCGCCATCGCCGCGTCTCCCCGGCCTCGACGCTGGCCGGATCCGGTCGGGCTGGACCGGATCTCACCGCCCCGACCACCGGCGTCCTCTCTGGCGTCCTTTTCCGGTGAGAGTCTGGCTTCCTCGAAGTCCGCGCCACCCAGATCTGGATCGGTGTAACCCTAGGGTCGACTCTCGTTTTTCTGTAAGTCCCCAGTTTCTAATATTTTCTAGGCATGTTCATCACAGCATATCTCATCATCCGTAGCTCCGTTTTGCGTGGGTGATATATGAAATTGTTTGTTAGGATGCCCTGTTCATTTCATTCCATTGCACCATGCTTGTTTGAGTCCATCTTGATGCCTAAAATGCTGTTGCAATAGTGCTATAAAATGTTAGTTTCTGTTTCTTATCAGATTATGAGCATTTGTCATTTTGGCCATGATTATTGTGTGCCTCCTATGAACTTGAGCCCTACATGTGTTTTGGGCTATGCCAAGCCATCTTTACAAGGGTGTATGCCATGTATTTTTGTGATCAACGTGGTGACTAGCACAAGCATGCAAAGTATCTCTCGTGATGTTGCTGATTTCAGGGACTTAGAATTCTTCTAAGTCATTTCCCTAACGTTATTTTTATGCCTTGTATTCATGTTGCTACAGAGTGATCCATGCCTCTTTTGAGCATGTTCTGTAAGGATAATTTTGAGATATTGTTATGTTCTATCCATCCATGTCTTTGTTTGCAATTATGGAGTACCCTAGCCTGACTCAATCTTGCTCTACTTTTGCTATAAAATGTTCCTGGCAGATTGTTTTTGTGTTAATCAATTTTGCCAAGGTTGTTGTATTTGATCCATGCATGCTATGAGGTTGTCTTGCCATGGTTAGCTTCTTGATCATGTCTTTTTGCTGGGTGTATGCTTAGTTTGTCATGCAATGCCTTGTGTTGAGTGCATCAAGCTCGCAAACATGCCTATGTAACTCTGTTTTTGCCATGTCCAGTTTTCTGCAAAGTCTGAATCTGTTAACGAAACCTGCTATGTTTACATGGGTGCCATCATATCTTCTGATCCTTTTTGGCTTATGGTCAGTAAGGGACTTTTGTTATATGCTTTGAGTAGATTCATGCCATGCCTTGCTTTGCTATGATATGTTCCTGTAGCATGTTGTTATCTTGCTCTAAACATTGCTTCCTGATGTTAATTCGTGACAACTTGTTAATTTTCACTAAGTGTGTGATGCTGATATCTTTTGCACTTTTGCCATGCTTGTTTGAACATGCTATTGTGTGCTTTAGCCGTAGCTCTGTTCATATTTTGTCAAGCATCTTGAGTAGATCCCAGCCATGTGCTTTGTTGCTATGTTAGAGTGCAGTAGCTTATTTTCTTGTTGCATTTTAGATGGCATCGTGCTGTTAATCGCAGAATAGTGCCATTATTGTTTTGCTTGCCATTTGCAAACCGTGCATCCGAATCCGGTGATCTTTATATCGATTTCGACCGAAATCAACTCATCTTTCTAGCGGCGCTCTTGGTTTGCCAATTTGAGGCCTGGTTCAATCTTTTCTGTTTGGAGCACGCATATGCATTGCATATTACATCTCGCATATCATGCCATGTTTTGCATCATGTTGCTTGTGCATTGCACCGTGGTTGATTGTGTTACCCTTGCTTGTGTTCTTGCCTTGGGTAGAGCCGGGAGACGAGTACATGATCGAGGAACCCGTTGAGTACGCTTACGAGGATCAAGCTTACGTCAACTCGGAGAACTTGGCAGGCAAGATGACCATACCCTCGAAATCACTTCTATCTTTGCTTGCTAGTTGCTCACTCTATTGCTATGCCTATGCCTCGATACCTAATACATGCTTTATCATGCCTCCCATATTTCCATGTCAAACCTCTAACCCACCTTGTCCTAGCAAACCGTTGTTTGGCTATGTTACCACTTTGCTCAGCCCCTCTTATAGCGTTGCTAGTTGCAGGTGAAGATTGGAGTTTGTTAATTGTTGGAACATGTTTATTGTTGGGATATCATTATTATATCTTGTTTACTTTAATGCACCTATATACTTGGTAAAGTGTGGAAGACTCGGCCTTATGCCTGTTGTTTTGTTCCACTATTGCCGCCCTAGTTTCCGTCAAACCGGTGTTATGTTACTTGATTTTGCGTTCCTTACGCGGGTGGGTTATAATGGGAACCCCTTGAAAATTTGCCTTGAATAAAACTCCTCCAGCAAGGCCCAACCTTGGTTTTTACCATTTGCCACCTAAGCCTTTTTCCCTTGGGTTTCGCGGACTCAAGGGTCATCTTTATTTTAAACCCCCGGGCCAGTGCTCCTTTGAGTGTTGGTCCAAACTAGAGTCCTTTGTAGCGCCCCCTTGGGGAAACTCAAGGTTTGGTTTTAGTTGTACGGAGCGCTCATCCGGTGTGCCCTGAGAACGAGATATGTGTAGCTCCTATCGGGATTTCTCGGCACATTCGGGCCGCTTTGCTGGTCTTGTTTTACCATTGTCGAGATGTCTTGTAACCGGGATTCCAAGTCTTATCGGGTCGTCCTGGGAGAAGGAATATCCTTCGTTGCCCGTGAGAGCTTGTGACGGGCTAAGTTGGGACACCCCTGCAGGGGTTTGAACTTTCGAAAGCCGTGCCCGTGATTATGGGCAGATGGGAATTTGTTAATATCTAGTTGTAGAAAACCTGACACTTAACTTAATTAAAATGAATCAACAGCGTGTGTAGCCGTGATGGTCTCTTTTCGGCGGAGTCCAGGAAGAGAAAATGGTCTCGTGTTATGCTTGAACGTAAGTAGTTCTAGGATCACTTCTTGATCATAGATTCTCGACCGTGCTTTGGCCTTCTCTTCTCGCTCTCTTTTGCGTATGTTGGCCACCATATATGCTAGTGCTTGCTGCAGCTCCACCTCACTACCTTTCCCTACCTATTAAGCTTAAATAGTCTTGATCGCGAGGGTGTGAGATTGCTGAGTCCCCGTGACTCACAGATTACTTCCAAAACCAGACGTAGGTGCCGAAGATACCATTCCAGGGGATGCGACTGAACTCAAGTGGGAGTTCGATGAGGACTCAGGACGTTACTACGTTTCCTTTCCAGGCAATCAGCAGTGGAGCCCAGTTGGGGAGATCGGGGATCTTATGCATTTGGGGTTGTCTTTATTTTGGTTCCGTAGTCGGACCTTGATTGTATCTGGATGATGTAATGCTATATTTATGTATTGTGTGAAGTGGCGATTGTAAGCCAACTCTGTACCTCTTTCTTATTCAGTACATGGGATGTGTAAAGATTACCCCTCTTGCGACATGCCTACAATGCGGTTATGCCTCTAAGTCGTGCTCCGACACGTGGGAGATATAGCCGCATCATGGGTGTGACAAGTTGGTAATTAGAGCCTTCCCCGACTTAGGAGCCCCCTACTTGATCGAATCACTGGCGTTGTTGAGTCCAGAAAAAATGTTTTGAGTCTTATAGGATTATATATATCGGAGAGTAGGATTCTTTTTACTCCTCAGTCCATTCGTCGCTCTGGTGAGGCATCCTGACGTAGAGATTTGACTCTTCTCTTCTCAAATTTCACGAATTTTTTTAGGATCACGCGGGTATCTTCGAATCTTTTCGATGGTTTTGTGACGAGAACATTGTTCTTGGTGCCTCCTGACATTTAGCGGTTGTGGCAGTGTCCCGGAGAGTTGAGCTCCAAGGTGTTGTCGTCACAATTTTATCGTTGCAGTTCTGGAATACCTGAGTTTCGCCGACATCGAAAATCTCTTTTATGCAGTTGTTGGTGAGATAACCTTGACGCCACCCAGTACTGGGGCGGGAGTTTGGGAGTATTGCCATAACTCATATAACGGGTGCTTTTCGAAGGTTGAGGTAAATGATTTCCGAAGGTTTCTTGGTTATGTGTTGAAGGATGGATACAGCTGGATGTAGGATTTGCTAGTTTTGGGTGAGATATTATGCTTCCCCTGTATCACCAACACCTGATTGCATAACCGGAAAGTTTCGGGAGTTTCATAGGTGGGAATTCATGTAGCTCTAGTATTTCTTCCGCAGATATTTGGTTTGTGATTGGGTAATCCTTACCAATTATTTGTTCATATCTGTACCTTGTTGTTTTATTCATCTACCCTCTATCTAAGTGGCTTCTCAATTTATGGAAGTGTGATCATTTAATTTGGAATTCATTCATTCATCTTTGTTCGAATGTTAAGGCTATATGTTGCAATTTTGATCCATTGATCCAGCTTGAATATATGTCTGTCAAGATGCTAACGGATGTCACCCTCTTCAGGATGGCTCCTCCAACGCGTCAGAATCCGGAACCACCCCACCACCTCCACCTCCGGAGGCATGGAAAGCTGTGATGGCCGCTACCAACGCCAACACGCAGTTGATTATGCAACTCTTGCAAGAGTGCAACCAAGGAAATCAAGGCCATGGCAACAATCAAACTCAGTTTGCTACCCTCAACCAGTTCCTCGCAAACCAGCCGAAGTCTTTCAGTAACTATGTCGAGGCCACAGACGCTGACGATTGGCTCGTGGATATCTGCAAACATTTTGAGTGTAGCAACGTCAGGGATGCAACTCCTTCTTTTTCTTCAACTCAAGTGGCAGCTAAGCAGCAAAAGTACTGGTTGCCTCCTCCTCCTCCGTTCCGTCAGCCTTATCAGCAGAGGAGCAAAGGTGGCAATGGATCTTCCCACCCACCCAACCCAGGCTTTCAGAAAAAACCTTCATCTCATGCTCCAAGGTCAAGTGCTCCGTATCACCGGCCGCTCTCAGAGGTTACGTGCAACAAGTGTCAGCAGAAGGGTCACTATGCAAACAAATGCTTCAACCAGAGGCATCTTCCGCCTCCTCCTCCTGTGAGATCTGCCATCAATGCAGTGGTCAAGTATAATCCCAAGCATGTCAAGGTTAACATGATGAACGCAGCTCAGGCAGAGGACTCGTCAGAAGTGATCATGGGTAACCTTCCAGTTAACTCTATTCCGGCAAAAGTTCTTTTTGATACTGGTGCATCGCATTATGTCATTTCTAAACCTTTTGCATCAAAGTATGACTGTGATTATCAACATTTGCCAAGAACTTTATCAATTGTGTCCCCGGGCAAGCAAATGTCAGCTAATATCTGCGTCCCGGATGTTTCTATCGAGATGGGCGACTACAAATTTCTAGCTTCTCCTATTGTTCTTGGTGACTCATATATTGATCTTGTTCTCGGCATGGACTGGCTTTCTAAGCACAAGGCTCAACTTGATTGTGCTGCCAGGCAGATTCAATTGACACACTCGTCTAAGGATGTGATCGTCTTTGCCGCTCATGATGATACCATTCGACTGTTTTCTCTTAATGAGAAGGGCGAGTTGGATGCCATCTCTCAGATTCCAGTTGTTTGTGAATATCAAGACGTCTTTCCAGAAGAGCTTCTAGGAAAGCCTCCTCACTGGCCAGTTGAATTTGTCATTGATCTTGAGCCTGGCACGGAACCTGTTTGCAAATATCCTTACAAGCTTGGACAAGAAGAGTTGAAGGAGCTTAAGAAACAACTCGATATACAAGAGCGTATGGGTCTGATCCGACCGAGTTCTTCTCCTTGGGGTTGTGGTGTTCTTTTCGTCAAGAAGAAGGATGGAACGGACCGACTTTGTGTCGACTACCATCAATTGAACAAGAAGACCATAAAGAACAAGTACCCACTTCCCAACATCAATGAGCTTTTCGAACAACTCGAAGGTGCTCAAGTATTCTCCAAGCTTGACCTTCGTATGGGCTATCATCAGATTCACATTCGTGAACAAGACATCCCCAAGACAGCATTCAGAACAAGCTATGGTTCCTATGAATACACTATCATGTCTTTTGGCCTTGTCAATGCTCCTCCAACGTTCTCTCGCATGATGAACTTCATCTTCAACCCCTACACAAATGACTTCGTCTTGGTCTATCTCGATGACATTTTGGTCTTTTCCAAGAACAAGGAGGATCATGCCAAACATTTGAGATTGGTGCTGGACAAACTGAGAGAACATCAGTTCTATGCGAAGTTTTGAAAGTGCAAGATTTGGCTCGATGAGGTTCTCTACCTTGGGAATATCATCTCCGCCAAGGGCATAGCTGTGAATCCTGAGAAGGTGTCTGCAATTGTGAATTGGGAACCACCTCAGAATGTGAAGCAACTCTGCAGCTTCCTTGGGCTTGTGAGCTATTGTCGAAGGTTCGTTGAGAATTTCTCTAAGATCGCGAAGCTTTTTTCCAACCTCCTCCAGAAGCATGTGAAGTATGTCTGGACACCTGAATGTGACGTGGCTTTCAACACCCTCAAAGAGAAGTTAGTCACAGCTCCAGTTTTGACTCCTCCTGATGAATCCAAACCATTTGAGGTTTTTTGTGATGCTTCCCTTCAAGGTCTAGGTGCTGTGTTAATGCAAGAGAAGAAAGTTGTGGCCTATACCTCTCGCCAGTTGAAGCCCAACGAAAAGAACTACCCCACTCATTACCTCGAGTTAGCGGCAGTTGTCCATGCTCTTTTAACATGGAGACATCTCTTGTTGGGAAGAAAAGTGGACATCTTCACTGATCAAAAGAGTCTCAAGTACATCTTCACTCAGCCCAACCTCAACCTCAGGCAGACTCGTTGGGTCGAGATGATTCAAGAGTATAATCCGAGTATTGAATATACCCTAGGCAAGGCCAATGTCATTGCTGACACTTTGAGCAGGAAGGCTTACTGCAACAGTTTGATTCTCAAGCCTTTCCAACCGGATCTTTGTGAAGCTTTCCGCAAACTTAATCTTCAAGTTGTTCCTCAAGGATTCCTTGCCAACCTACAAGTCTCTCCTAATTTGGAAGATCAGATTCGTGAGGCTCAACTTCTTGATGCAATGGTGAAGAAGGTGAAGATTGGGATTGCCAAGAGCCAACCCAAGTACAAGTGCTATCGCCTTGATGACAAAGATACTCTATTCTTCGAGGATCGCATTGTTGTTCCTAAGGGTGACCTTCGTAAAGTCATTATGAACGAGGCTCACAATTCACTCCTTTCAATTCATCCTAGAAGTACACAGATGTACCATGACCTCAAGTAGTCGTATTGGTGGACTCGAATGAAGCACGAGATTGCTTAGTTCGTGAATGAATGTGATGTCTGTAGAAGAGTGAAAGCAGAACACCAACGGCCAGCTGGTCTCCTCCAACCTCTTGCCATTCCAGAATGGAAGTTTGACCATATTGAGATGGACATCATGACTGGATTCCCAAGTCCAAGCGTGGCAATGATGCTATCTTCGTCGTCATCGACAAGCTCACTAAAGTGGCTCATTTTCTTCCTATCAAAGAATCTATCACAGCAGCTCAGTTGGCAGAGCTATATACCTCCAAGATTGTCTCTCTGCATGGCATTCTGCAATTGATATCTTTAGATCGTGGAAGCATCTTTACCTCTAAGTTCTGGGATTCTTTTCAGAAGGCTATGGGCACCAACATTCATTTCAGCACAGCCTTTCATCCTCAAACCAGTGGACAAGTCGAGCGAGTAAATCAAATTATTGAAGATATGATCAGGGCTTGTGTCATTTCTTTCGGTATGAAGTCAGAAGATTGTCTTCCATATGCCGAGTTCTCCTACAACAATAGCTTCCAAGCGAGTTCGGGCAAGGCCCCATTCGAGATTCTCTATGGCAGAAAGTGCCATACTCCTCTTAACTGGTCAGAGACAGGTGAACGCCAACTTCTTGGCAATGACTTAATCACAGAGGCTGAAGAAATGTGCAAAGTCATTCGTGAAAATCTCAAAGCCGCGCAAACGCACCAGAAGAGTTACTATGATAGCAAGCATCGTGACTTGGCTTTCGAGATCGGAGACCATGTCTACCTCCGCGTCTCTCCAATGAAAGGTACTCGTCGCTTCGGTATCAAAGGGAAGCTTGCCCCTAGATACGTGGGTCCTTTCAAGATCATTGGAAAAAGAGGCGATCTCGCCTATCAACTTGAGCTTCCATCCAACTTTGCAAATGTGCATGACGTGTTTCACGTGTCTCAGCTTCGCAAGTGTTTCAAGACTCCTTACTGCACCATCAACTTCGAAGAGATTGATCTCCAAGAAGACCTATCTTATCATGAGCATCCCGTTGCTATTCTTGAAGAAACTGAGCGCAAGACTCGCAACAAGTCTATCAAATTCCTGAAAGTGAAGTGGTCACATCATTCCGACTGTGAAGCCACCTGGGAATGCGAGGACCACCTCCATTCTGAATATCCAGAGTTTTTCAAGTCCTAGATCTCGGGACGAGATCCTTTCATAGTGGTGGAGTGTTGTAACGCCCCGTATGTAACTTGCCATATTTGTATTCCAACTCTTGCCATTTTCGGCACTAAGTTATGATATTTCCCTCGTGGTTGGGTTTTGTCTTCGTTTTGCATTTTGTTCATGTCATGCATCTCATATCATGTCATCATGTGCATCGCATTTGCATACGTGTTCGTCTCATGCATCCGAGCATTTTCCCCGTTGTCCGTGTTGCGATCCGGCACTCCTATGCCCTCTGGCGCCCCCTTTTGCCTCTTTTCATGTGCGGGTGTTAAACATCCTCTAAATGGACCGAGATTTGCTAGGCGGCCTGGGTTCACTACCAGTAGACCGCCTGTCAAGTTTCATGCCATTTCGAGTTCGTTTGATACTCCAATGGTTAACCGAGGAACCGTAAAGGCCTCATGTGTGTTGCAGCCCAACACTGTTCCATAGTGGCCCAAAACCCATCCAAACCCCCTCCATCCTCTCGGCCGTTCGATCACGATCGCGTGGCCGAAAACCGCACTCCATTTGGACTCTCCTAGCTCCCTCTACCTATAAATATGTGCTCCTCGTCCAAATCCGGGTCCAGAAAACCCTAATTTCATCCCCGCTGCCACCGGACGCGTCCACCGCCATCGGACAAAGCCGCGCCGCTGCCTGCAGCCAATTAGAGGGCGCCACCTGTCCCCGCACTGCTCCCACTGCCGCCGGCCCGCCGGGCTCGAAGCGGGCCCGCGAGGCCCATCGCCTCCGCGCCGCCGCCCGCGTCCTCCCGCGCCTCGCGTCGCCCAAGCCCTCGCCGCGCCGCTGCCTCGCTCTCTCGCCACCACCCATTGCCGCCGCCATGCGCCTTCGCCGCCCCGCCGTCGCCGCGTCTCCCCGGCCTCGACGCCGCCCGGATCCGGTCGGGCCGGACCGGATCTCACCGCCCTGACCACCGGCGTCCTCTCCGGTGTCCTTTTCCGGTGAGAGTCCGGCTGCCTCAAACTCCGCGCCGCCCAGATCTGGATCGGTGTGACCCTAGGGTTGACTCTCGTTTTTCTCTAAGTCCCTAGTTTCTAATATTTTCTAGGCATGTTCATTGCACCATATCTCATCATCCGTAGCTCCGTTTTGCGCGTGTGATATATCAAATTGTTCGTTAGGATGCCCTATTCATTTAATTCCATTGCACCATGCTTGTTTGAGTGCATCTTGATGCCTAAAATGCTATTGCAAGAGTGCTATAAAATGTTAGTTTCTGTTTCTTATCAGATTATGAGCACTTGTCATTTTTTCCATGATTATTGTGTGCCTCCTATGACCTTGAGCCCTACATGTGTTTTGGGCTATGCCATGCCATCTTTACAGGGGTGTATGCCATGTATTTTTGTGATCAATGTGGTGACTAGAACAAGCATGCAAAGTAGCTCTCGTGATGGTGTTGATTTTAGGGAGAATTCTTCTAAGTCATTTCCCTAATGTTATTTTTATGCCTTGTATTCATGTTGCTATAGGGTGACCCATCCATGTCTTTGTTTGAAATTATGGAGTACCCTAGCATGACTCAATCTTGCTCTACTTTTGCTTTAAAATGTTCCTGGCAGATTGTTTACGTGTTAATCAATTTTGCCAAGGTTGTTGTAGTTGATCCATGCATGCTATGAGGTTGTTCTTGCCATGGTTAGCTTGTTGACCATGTCTTCTTGCTGGGTGTATGCTTAGTTTGTCATGCAATGCCTTGTGTTGAGTGCATCGAGCTCGCAAACATGCCTATGTAACTCTATTTTTGCCATGTCCAGTTTTCTGCAAAGTCTGAATCTGTTAACGGAACTTGCTATGTTTACATGGGTGCCATCATATCTTCTGATCCTTTTTGGCTTATGGTCAGTAAGGGACTTTTGTTATATGCTTTGAGCCGATTCCTGCCATGCCTTGCTTTGCAATGATATGTTCCTGTAGCATGTTGTTATCTTGCTCTAAACATTGCTTCCTGATGTTAATTCCCGACATGTTGCTGATATCTTTTGCACTTTGCCATGCTTGTTTGAACCTGCTATTGTGTGCTTTAGTCGTAGCTCAGTGTTCATATTTTGTCAAGCATCTTGGGTAGATCCTAGACATGTGCTTTGTTGCTATGTTAGAGTGCAGTAGCTTATTTTCTTGTTGCATTTTAGATGGCATCATGCTGTTTTAATCGCAGAATAGTGCCATTATTGTTTTGCTTGCCATTTGCAAACCGTGCATCTGATTCCGGTGATCTTTATATCGATTTCTACCGAAATCAACTCATATTTCTAGCGGCGCTCTTGGTTTGCCTAGTTGAGGCCTGGTTCAACCTTTTCCTTCCGGAGCACGCATATGCATTGCATATTACATCCCGCATATCATGCCATGTTTTCCATCATGTTGCTTGTGCATTGCACCGTGATTGATTGTGTTACCCTTGCTTGTGTTCTTGCCTTGGGTAGAGCCGGGAGACGAGTACGTGATCGAGGAACCCGTTGAGTATGCTTATGAGGATCAAGCTTACATCAACTCGGAGAACTTTGCAGGCAAGATGACCATACCCTCTAAATCACTTCTATCTTTGCTTGCTAGTTGCTCGCTCTATTGCTATGCCTATGCCTCGATACCTACCACATGCTTTATCATGCCTCCCATTTTGCCATGTCAAACCTCTAACCCACCTTGTGCTAGCAAACCGTTGTTTGGCTATGTTACCGCTTTGCTCAGCCCCTCTTATAGCTTTGCTAGTTGAAGGTGAAGATTGGAGTTTGTTCCTTGTTGGAACATGTTTATTGTTGGTATATCATTATTATATCTTGTTTAATTTAATGCACCTATATACTTGGTAAAGGGTGGAAAGCTCGGCCTTATGCCTTGTGTTTTGTTCCACTCTTGCCGCCCTAGTTTCTATCATACCGGTGTTATGTTCCTTGATTTTGCGTTCCTTACGCGGTTGGGTTATAATGGGAACCCCTTGACAGTTCGCCTTGAATAAAGCTCCTCCAGCAAGGCCCAACCTTGGTTTTTACCATTAGCCACCTAAGCCTTTTTCCCTTGGGTTTCACGGACTCAAGGGTGATCTTTATTTTAAACCCCTGGGCCAGTGCTCCTCTGAATGTTGGTCCAAACTAGAGTCCTTTGCAGCGCCCCCTCGGGGAAACTCGAGGTTTGGTTTTAGTTGTACGAAGCGCTCATCCGGTGTGCCCTGAGAACGTGATATGTGCAGCTCCTATCGAGATTTGTCAGCACATTCGGGCCGCTTTGCTGGTCTTGTTTTACCATTGTCGAGATGTCTTGTAACCGGGATTCTGAGTCTGATCGGGTCATCCTGGGAGAAGGAATATCCTTCATAGACCATGAGAGCTTGTGATGGGCTAAGTTGGGACACCCCTGCAGGGTTTTGAACTTTCGAAAGCCGTGCCCACGGTCATGGGCAGATGGGTATTTGTTAATATCCGATTGTAGAAAACCTGACACTTAACTTAATTAAAATGAATCAACAGCGTGTGTAGCCATGATGGTCTCTTTTTGGTGGAGTCCGGGAAGAGAACACGGTCTCGTGTTATGCTTGAACGTAAGTAGTTCTAGGATCACTTCTTGATCATAGATTCTCGATCGTGCTTTGGCCTTCTCTTCTCGCTCTCATTTGCGTATGTTAGCCACCATATATGCTAGTGCTTGCTGCAGCTCCACCTCACTACCTTTCCCTACCTATTAAGCTTAAATAGTCTTGATCGCGAGGGTGTGAGATTGCTGAGTCCCCGTGACTCACAGATTACTTCCAAAACCAGATGCAGGTGCCGATGATAAAATTCCAGGGGATGCGACTGAACTCAAGTGGGAGTTCGATGAGGACTCATGACGTTACTACGTTTCCTTTCCAGACGATCAGTAGTGGAGCCCAGTTGGGGCGATCGGGGATCTTATGCATTTGGGGTTTTCTTTATTTTCGTTCCGTAGCCGGACCTTGATTGTCTCTGGATGATGTAATGCTATATCTATGTATTGTGTGAAGTGGCGATTGTAAGCCAACTATGTACCTCTTTCTTATTCAGTACATGGGATGTGTAAAGATTACCCCTCTTGAGACATGCCTACAATGCGGTTATGCCTCTAAGTCGTGCTCCGACACGTGGGAGATATAGCTGCATCATGGGTGTGACAGAAAGTTTCCCCGGAAATGGCATCATTGTTGATGATCGAACGAGCCATCAAACCTTTTGTCGATGGCACAGTGGAACTCTCAATGAAAGCACCAATGTCGGTGTCAAAACCGGCTGATCTCGGGTAGGGGGTCCCGAACTGTGCATCTGAGGATCGAAGGTAACAAGAGACAAGGGGGACACGATGTTTACCCAGGTTCGGGCCCTCTTAATGGAGGTAAAACCCTATGTCCTGCTTGATTGTATTTGATGGGTATAGGGGTTACAAGAGTTGATCTACCTCGAGATCGTAATGGCTAAACCCTAGATGTCTAGCCTGTGTGAATTTTGATAGCCTCTATGGACCGAACCCTCCGGTTTATATGGACACTGGATGGGCCTAGGGTTGTAAAGAGTCGGTTTACAAAGAAAGGAAATTATACATACGGACATTAAGCTTGCCATCCACGCATAAGAGTCCTACTCGGACCCAGGGGAAGGTGTTCTACCTTGTATCTTCACGGCCCATCAGTCCGGCCCATATCAAATAGCCCGAACACCCGACAACCCCTTAGTCCAGGACTCCCTCACCTGCCACAAGCACTTTACGGGAAATAGAGGTCAATCAAACTAATAAGCAAGCACTGTAGGATTACAGGTTTCGGCAAACCCTTGTGAGGTTCAAACTCTGGGGTGCGCACAAAGAACACTATCTTCCTCGCTCGCTCGCTCAAAGATTCCACGACCTAGCTCGACGGACCCAAAGAACAAGAGAAACAAGGGTTCATACTGGTTCGGGCCACCTTGTGGTGTAATACCCTACTCCAGTTTGTGGGTGGATTGCCTCGAGGGGCCGAGGATGAACTAGTACAATAGATGAACAGCCTCGGGAGGTGAGGTGTTCTTGAGCTAGATTAACTGGTGAGCTCGTTCGGGTGGAATGGATCCGATCCCCCTCTATGGTGGTGGCTAAGTCCTTTTTATAGTGGCCTTGGTCCTCTTCCCAATTGTTAGGCGGGAAGGGATCCCACAACGTCCAAGTTTGAAGGGGGACAACTAGTACAAGCTATCCTGACAAAAGGTGGTCTTCGCCTACCAAAGGCTTTGATGGTGATGTTGTTGTGGGCTCCGCGATGACCTCCGTCCTGCCGTCCTGCTGGTCTTGGTCTTGTTGCACCGATATTGTCGGCATTCTAGGACGGGGGTCCCCAGAATTGCCTGCCTGCGGCCCGTGGCGTGGCTCCATCAGCGGCCCTGTACGACCCATCTTCACCATCAAACACTCAAGACCCTCGTGAGGGGCCAAGCCTCGCGAGGCGGACGACGCAAGACCTCCTCAGGGGCGGCGTCGGATCATGGGTTCTGGCAAACCCTTGCGGTTCGAACACTGGGGTGCGCATGAAGGTTTTTTCCCTATCGATCCACACCCTAGCTCTCTAAGATCTCGCAGGTGAACTCAACTAACTCCCAACACAGAAAGACATGAGATTTATTCTGGTTTGGGCCACCGTTGTGGTGTAATACCCTACTCCAGTGTGGTGGTGGTGGATTGCCTCTCGGGCTGATGAAGAACAGTACAAGGGGAAGAACTGCCTCCTGAGGTAGAGGTGCTCTTGTGCTCGGTGAACTATTGTGGGTGAGGTGATCTTGGATCTGCTCATGTCCTTCTTCTCCCTACTTGTGATTAGGTCGATCCTCTCCACCGTGGTGGCTAGTTCTACTTATATAGGCCCTGGTCCTCTCCCCAAATATTGAGTGGGAAGGGAGCCAACAACGGCCAATTCAAAAGGGGACATCTAGTACAAGTTATCCTAACAAAAGGTGGTCTTCGCCTGCCGAAGGCTCTGGTGATGACGCCGTCTTGGGCTCCATGGTGACCTCCGTCCGGCCATCCTTCTGGTCTTGGTCTCGATGCACCAATATGGAAACCTTTGCTTGATGCATCGGTACTCTGCGCCTGCACTTGCCCCCTTGGCACCAAAGAGGAAACAAGGACACTGCGCGTGCTGGCGCCCGCCTGGTCTCGATTGTCATGGCTCACGTCACGCGGACCTCGCGAGGTTTGCTTTGCCTTGATCTCTATGCCCCTCATGAGCCTACCTGGCGAGGCCGCTCCTGAGGAGGTCTTGCGTCGTCCACCTCGCGAGGCTTGGCCCCTCGCGAGGGTCTTGAATGCCTTGTCGATGAAGATGGGCCGTACAGACCTGCCAGCACAGCCACGTCGTGGGCCACAGGCAGGCAAGTCGGGGGACCCCCGTTCCCATGACGCCGACAGTAGCCCCCGGGCCCAAGGCGCGCTCGGGTTTGGCTTCGAGGCGAAGCCAAAGGATCAAGTGCGGAGCGCCGCGGGGCCCCAAGGCCTGCGGCCTTGGTTGATGCATGGCGGTTGATTGGACGTGGGCATCTCCGCTTCCCCATGCTGCCTCGGCAACTGCCTGACTTGAGAAGTCCCTACGACATGCAAGGAAAGCCATCATTACCTGTGATCGTGGGGGTGCTGGTTGGCCTTCTCCTGCTATAAATGGGGGGGGGGCAGAGCCTCTGTCTCCCATCTCTTCCCATTCCGCTCGCTTCTTCTTCCTCTGCTCCACCACCGACTCCAATGCCGCCGTCGAAGAGGTTCTCCGCCATGGAGAAAGGAAAGGCCCCTCGCAAAGGGCCCGGCTCCCCGGCGCCTAAATGGGGACGTGGCCACCCCCGCAAGCACACCACGACTCCCGCCGTGCCCCCTGCTCCCGGGGTGGCGCCGTTGCACGTGGCGGGGGTTGATCCAGTCGTGGTAGCCCCGTCGATGAGGGGAGACATGCCGTGGTCGCACGGCCTCCCCGGCCACGCTTCCACTCGGTAGAGGTGATGCCAGAGTTTGTTGTCTGGTCGGTGGATCCAGCCGGCAACTGGCTCCAGCTTCCGCGCTTCTTCACCAACGAGCTACCGGCCCCTGGTCCAGGCGGACTCTGGCTGCAACAGGACGGTTGCTGCAGCAGGGCCTCCTGGGTCACGGTTGAAGTCTCCGCCACGGGCAACATTGCTCTGGCTCGCGGTTGGCAGACGTTTGCCCGTGCGTGCGGCTTGGGCAAGCGGTACACCCTCCACTTCAGGTATGATGGTGATGCGACCCTCTATGTGAGGACATTTGGGGAAGATGGTCGCTTTGCCGGGTGCTCCCCCGAGACGAACGAAGGCGAGGAGGTGCTCGGTCTCGGCGATGGCCGCGACGAGGGTGAGCCCACCGGCCGCACCTCGTCCAGCTACGGTGGCTCTTCTCTTGGCGAAAGCTCCAGCAGTGGTGGCTACGACCAGCCACCCCGCCGCCACGCCTGCATTGAAGGTGGTAGCAGGTCGTCTCATCGCCGCGCCTCAGTGAAGCACGAGGAGTACTCCGGCTGAGCTCGGGACGTCGCCGGAGGCCTGCCCCTGTGGTTCTTTGCAACGCCGCTTTTGTTTTGTTCCTCTTTTCTTTCCTGCATCAAAATGAAACCAGTATGGGTTCGGAGGGGCGTGTATCGAACTATGATTCCTCAGTAATTATGCTATGCTTGTTATTTCTATGCTGTATCGTTATTTCGCGCGGAGATATCTTAGCCTGGTGCGTTCGGGGCAGCCTCTTCTTCACGAGGTACTTGTCTCCTCGTGCCCGTCTTGGCTTAGTGGTTGCTCAGGAACTGCAAAAAACTTGTTAGGAAGCTTGCTAGGAGACTAATCGTTCATCCGAGCCTTGACCCAGCGCTTCATATCACGGTACCCGAGGGGCACGGATTAGGAGAGGCGTGCCGGTGGCGGGCTCGTATGAGGGTGCCTCGCGAGAAGGCAGACCGAAGGCAGAGAGAAGGACCAACTCAGGAATAAGAAACCCTCACGAAGGGACCGGCCTAGCCCCTTCGCGAAGTATGCGAGAGAGAGAGAGCACAAGCAAACTAGATTCAGAAAAGGCGACGAAACCAAATCAGCAAGGGTCATCGGAAGCAATCTTCTATTAAGAGAAGGCGAGCCAACTATGGAAAGCAAATGAGAAGCCGCGTCTGGCACCTAGCCTAGTCTTCGACATCTTCTCACTAGCGCGGAGCTAAGTGCTGCCACTAGGCGTGGGAGGGAGCCCCCGAGGCCCGAGGGCGGCTCTCCGGAGACTCCGGGGTGTGTACAACCCCACTCATTATTACGTGAGAGTGTCATGGGCGGTGATTCTTCACAGGCAACGGGCCTTCTTCACAGGCACTGGGCCTTTCTTCACAGGCACCGGGCCTTCTTCACAGGCACTGGGCCTTTCTTCACAGGCACTTGGCCTTTCTTCACAGGCACTGGGCCTTGCTTCATGGGTAGAATTTCCGGAGGTGCTGGATGTTCCAGGCGTTCTGGACGGGCACCCCGTCCTGTGTCTCCGGGCACGCGGCGCCAGGCCTAGAGATATGGACGACCCTGAACAGGACCTCCCACATGGATGAGAGCTTGTGCAACCCCTCCTTGGAGAGGACCCGCCTCAGGACAAGGTTGCCTACCTCAAGCGTCCTGGAGCGGATGCTGCGGCAGTGGTACTGCCGCAGCGCCTGCTGGTACCTTGCCGCCCTCAGTGCAGCTTCGCGGTGTCGTTCCTCCCCTAGTACGAGGTCCATCCCTCACATGGCGTCCTGCTGCGTTTCATCAAACGCCAGGACCCGTGCGGAGCGATTCTTGACCTCATGAGGGAGGACTGCTTCGGCTCCGTAGACAAGGAAGAATGGGGTCTCGCCCGTCGGCTTCGTGGCGGTGGTGTGGATGGACCACAGCATAGACTGGAGCTCGTCGTGCCAGCCCCTGTCATAGGCCTCGAGCTTCTTCTTGAAGGTCCAGGTCTTGAGGCCTCTCAGGACCTCCGTGTTGGCGCGTTCAGCCTGGCCATTGCTCCTGGGGTACGCCACCGAAGCGTAGCAGATCTGCGTTCCAAGGTTAGAATAGTATGTTTTAAAGAGGTTACTGGTGAACTGCGAGCCGTTGTTAGTGATGATGCGGTTAGGGACCCCGAAACGGCTCACGAGGCCCTTGGTGGATTTAACCGCGGAGCCTGCTGGGATGGTGCGGACGGCTTCCACTTCCTCCCAATTGGTGAACTTGTCAATGCCAACGTAGAGGTAGCGGTAGCCCCCTGGCGCTCGAGGGAGTGTGCCCAAGATATCCAACCCCCAGACCGCGAATGGCCACATGAGAGGTATAGTCTGGAGGCCCTGAGCGGGCTGATGGATTTGCTTGGCGTGGAACTGGCAAGCTTCGCAGGACTTCACCAGCTCAGCTGCGTTGTTGAGCTCCATGGGCCAGTAGAATCCACTTCGGAACACCTTGCCGACGAGAGTCCGTGACGACGAGTGGTGTCCGCAGTCCCCGCTGTGTATGTCAATCAGAAACTCCTTCCCCTGGTCCCTAGAAATGCAACGCAACGAAACATCATTTGGTCGCTTCCTGTACAACTTACCGTCCTGGATGTAGTTGGCCGTGGCTTGCCGGGCTATGCGCTCTACGTCCTCCTCCTTCTCTGGTAGCGCCCCTTGCATCAGATATTCCTTGAATTCCTTGGTCCAACATCCCTCTTGAGGCTCGAGCGCTAAGAGCAAGCGAGCCCCTGGAGTTGGGCCACAAGCTGGGGCTCCCGTGGCTGGCGGTTGTGGGAGCTCCTCCCGAGGCCGTGTCGTTCTTGAAAGTGGTGGCGTCGCTGACAGCTTGAAGAGCCGCTCCTCGAAGACGCCAGGCTCTAGGGGCTGCCGCTTGGATGCCCTCCTGGCGATGTCATCGGCTTCATTGTTGGTGCCACGGGGCACATGTTGCACCTCCATGCACTACAAAAAAATACACTTCCGTGATGATACGTATTTGTCACAGTAGGTCGCTTTTTTGTCATGCATGTACATCCATGACAAATTTATGACAGAATCAAGATAGTCATACCTGTGCTGTCATAGAAGTGTTCCATGACATTACCAAAATTATCATCATGGAAGTGTCCACTTCCATGATGATAAATCGCGCGTCACAGAAGTGCTTTCGTCAAGGGTGACCGACACGTGGCATCCACAGTAACGGAACGCCGTTAAGCTATCGGGTCAGGTTTTGGATCCGATAACCCGTTAACAGCCCCGACCAATGGGGATTTTCCACGTGTAAAATCATCATTGGCTAGAGGAAACATGTGTCAGCTCGTCAGTGGGTCAGATAGGCGCCTATGATATGTCGACACGTGGCACCACCCAACAGTGGCCCATTTAGCTTACAAAGCCGGCCCGTTTGACTTGGTCAAAAGTTAACGGGCTCGCCCATGAAAAGCCTGTTAACGGTCTATTCACAAATAGCCCATTTTACGGCCCGCTAACTCACGGCTCGTTAGGCCCTAAAGGAAATTGGCCCAACAGCGTCATGTGGGCCGTCGA
The DNA here is from genome assembly GCF_003073215.2 of Triticum urartu. Classification (NCBI taxonomy): domain Eukaryota; kingdom Viridiplantae; phylum Streptophyta; class Magnoliopsida; order Poales; family Poaceae; genus Triticum; species Triticum urartu. The sequence goes on from NC_053028.1 coordinate 542,650,279, forward strand.
ATATAATACCAGCCCATTTCAATTTTGGCCCATGTATGGCCCACGACGTCTTTCGGCCCATATGAGGCCTTTGTATCTTTCGTCCCATTATAGGCCCACGTTGACTCTAGCCCATAATGAATAGTAATTTTCTTTATACCCGTTAATGGCCCATGATTTACATGGGCTATTTCCAGCCCGTGTTAGCTTTCGGCCTATTGACGGCCCATACGTTCTTGGGCTCCTTTTCGGCCCTCGATTACTTCCGGCCCGTTACTGGCCTGTTCCCCTAATGGGCCAAATTCGGCCCATGCCAAGAGTCGGCCTGTTACTGGCCTATTCCACTAATGGGCCAAATTCGACCCATGGCAAGAGTCGGACCATTACTGGCCTGTTACCCTAATGGGCCAAATTCGGCCCATGGCAAGAGTCGGCCAGTTTCTGGCCTGTTAACCCGTTGCGCCGTTTCTGGCCCGTCCTATATTTTGGCCCATTAACGACCCGTTATGCCTGTGACAGAATTAAGCCTTTGCTGTCCTACGGCCTGTTACCGTGCTGGGCCGATACCAATTACGCCCGTTTATGGCCCATGTAGACCCATTTATCCGACGGCTCGAGGCCCACCGATTACAGGCCCATTTATCGATGGCCCGTAGGAGACCCATGGATCCTATGGCCCGTATATGGCCCATGGTAGTTGCGGCCACTAGCAAACCAGGGAAAAAGAAGACTAGGAAATAAATCAGGCAGGAACTAACGCTAGGCTATTAAGGCGATTGCACAGATTACATCCACTCGGCATCAAAGATCACCACCAGTGCAAATATAGGGAACACCCTACACTATACAAAAATGGCTTGCTATTTTCTTCAGGCGGTGGCTGCACGTTAAGAATAAATTTTGTATCACACCAAAACAAATTACAACTATATAACAAAAGGAAGGTTGGCATAAAACTTAACAGTCTAGCAGATAAATGCACCACCAGAAGTTCAAAAGCTCAGTTCATTTGACCTGACTATTATGTTTTCATGCTGTATTGTTCGATGGAGCACCATAACCCTCACCTTCATTTCCCCTAGGCTCCTGAACAACATAGCAAATGTCTGATAGTCTGGTTCAAAACCATGCATATCTTGACGACATTAAGCAATGTTTCTCCTTGTTTCACAAAGGGTCTCTGTTACGGAATGGACTTGTGTCTGGAGCGCAGATACAACATTGCTTTGAGCTTACATATCATGATCATGAGGCAGTTTGGACGATATTGCCTTGACAACCAACCCAGTATTACGCAGGAACATGCTTTTGGCACTGTTAGTGGACAGGTACTGACCCACTGCAGCAAGAGCTGACATTGCGGTTATAGTTGCCTCACCACCTTTAGAAGGTGACGGTTCCACCATTTTTTCCATAGCTTGCTGAAAAGTTGAGGTTTTACATTAGTAGTACCAGAACATAAGATATTAAGGAGGCAGCAAAACCAAAGAAAATAGCTTTGGTCTATATACAGAACTTATTCTGGTGAACCCATGTAAAATATTAGTTGTATTTTATTGCAAAGTACATAATAAAACCAGGTTCCAAACATATAACCATGTACCATCGCTAATGTATTGTCTATTTCTTCACATTGTATTGAGGGCTAAGGATAAAGAGACGAAGTTTATAATACGGCAAGCATAGTATGACGTCATTCATATCACAAAACAACTGAGAACAAACAAATAGGCAATTGTAATGTTGTGTGGGAAAGTCCAGCACGAAACTAGATGACGGGTCAAGATCAAAGGAACATCACTCTTCTCTTTTAAACCTTGTAAGGTGCAATGCTACGCTAATACAATTGTGTATAAAATTGAAAAGAGTAATATACATTGGTTGCAAACCATGCAGTTCAAGGGACAAGTCAGAGTAACTAGTAGTTAAAAGGCATGAGGATTAAGGACTTACAACAGCGGCTTTGACTGGTGTAGTCATGCCCTTCTTCTTGCTGGTGTGACAGTCCTTGAAGATTTCCATAGCATTTGGTTCAGGTACTTTTTGGTCCTTGCGGGCTTTCCTCTGCATTTGGAACAAGTCAATATAGATCTGATAATATGGTACAGCGAAAAGAGTGAAACAACAGCTAATTACAAGAGCCTCGCAGTGTGCAATATAGCTACAAGATCCTGTCGTCTTTGGAATTTAACTTTCATACGGTTGGCCTTGTTCTTTGAACAGTTCACCTACAAGAAGATAGATTTGTGTGGCACATGCGTAAATAGGACTTCAACATGTGATCTGATGACATATATATAATGTACCTGATATTTCGGATCAGACCAGTGTTTAAGGAGGCCTCTCTAGTCTTCATCAGATATATTTTCCACTGGAGATGTTTGGGCAAGTTCACTGTTAGCCTTGCCTTCAAAGTGAGTTTTCCTCAAGTTATACCGATACTATCGCAGAGCAGACTTGAAAACATGGGTGCAAGCTTGTCTGGTTGCATCATCTTGGCTATCCAACTTGAACCTCATCTGTTGAAAATTATGGGAGTCTCATTATCAGCAACATAGAAAGTATTGGACAGAGCAAGACGATATTACTAGTTTCCATACATAACCATACTTACAGATAAATGGTCGAGGAAGATGTTGAACTGGGTTTCGTCTTTGTCATTCCTGTACTGAATCCATGTTGGGAGGATACGTACATGACACCTAACAACAACCGCTGCTTCTGATACTAACTTGGCTGACTCTGTAGCATCATGTGCCCTTTTTAAACCTGCCTCAAAACGGATCTCCATTCTTCCTCCTCTAGATTTAGTTAACCTATCGAGCATTATCCCTGATGTTTGTTTCCTCTTGCGCCTAGGTGCTAGTCCAACAACAAACATAGGAATTGTTAGTGTACATCAAACTGTGAGACTACATACAAAGAAGCATGCAACTGTAACTTGACTCCAGCAACTACCTTCTTGCTGTTGAAGCTCACAAGGTTCATATGATATTGCCAACTCGTCTTGTGTCAAGAGTGCTTGGGAAATAGTGTTAGGTGGCAAGGGAGCTTGGGAACGTGCTGCTAGCTCAGTTGACGCACGAGTACGTCGTGCAGCTGGTAGTATTGTGGTAGGTGTTGCAAGAACTAGGGCTGTCTCTGCTTTTTTGGTGGCAGCTATTTGTTTCTGTTTGTCTTTTTTTGCAACTTGTGTAGCATGGGATGCCGTGTTTGTAGAATTTTCTGCTGGACTTTGACCTTCTATTGCACCATCAGTACCAGCAGAATCTGCAGGATTCATCCGCTTCTCATTCCCTGCCATTCTGTGTTTCTTGCTCTTTCTCTGTGCCATGTTAAGTCAAGCCGACAAGAAAAACGAATAACAATTTAGTTCTTCAGAACAAATTGATGCGTTATGCAGACGAACTGAACTTTGATGTTAGACAACCACATGATAGGAGGATGTAATATGTATGAAAAACAGGACGGAAGAGATAACCAGAACTATGCTGTGTAAACTAAGAAGAAGTCATTTCACCAAATTAGAAGCAATGCAATGGAAGGTAGACACCATATGAAAGATGCTACAAATATCGCTCTGCCAAGTTAACAGTGTCTCATCATAAATGGCGTTTAAACAAATGTGAAGCAGTACAAGAAATAAATCATATGCAAGATGCAAACAACATCACACTACCATGTTAGAGGTCTCTCGTCATTAGTGTCGTTGCATATTCATAGCATTGCATATTCACAGCTTATGATGTGTAAACTAAGGAGAAGGCATTTCAACAAATTAGAAGCAATGAAAGCTAGACACCATATGAAAGATGCAACGAAATCACTCTACCAAGTTAAAACTGTCTCTTCATAAGTGCCATTTCAACAAATTAGTAATACAAGCTAGAAAAGAATGTGAGCTGTAACCTATATCACACTCCAAAGTCAAACGTGTCTTATGATAGGTGATTGTTGAAGGTTACACAATAGTAGTAATTTGATGTAAGAACATGGTGTGATAGACAGATATTGTATATTCTAGAAACATGAACACGTGTCTTATTCAAGTATAACGTGTAAAGTAAGGAGATGGAATTCAACAAAATTAGAAGCAATACAAGCTAGACATCACACATAACATGCAACCACATATAACAGTGCCAAGTTAGAGGGAGCACCGGTGATGTTGCACTAGGGGAGACGTGCTCATCATAAACACAGCTTTGTTGAGTGTCTATGCATGTGTTGTCTTGGAAATCATCTTGGGGGTGTGGAGGAGTAGAAACTGTAGAGGCCCTCCGTTCGGAAGGAGCACCTTTATCCGCTGCCTTGCTAACTTCCTTCCGCTTTATTGATTTTGAATTGTCAAGTAAAACCGACAAGAAAAAGCAATAAAATTATCTCTTTAGAACTCATTCATGCATGATACTGACATTCACTACCTTGATGTAAGGCAAACACATGGTACCAGGATGGAATATGTACGAAAAACAGGACGGCATGGCATGTTCACAACTGTTTGTGTAAACTAAGCAGAAACCATTCTAGCAAATAAGAAGCAATGCAAGCTAGACACCACATGAAAGATGCAACCAATATGACTCTGCCAAGTTAAAAGCGTCCCATCATAAATGGAATTTCAACAAATTAGAAGCAGCGCATGCTATAAATCATATGAAAGATGCAACTAATATCGCACTGCATATACTAAAGGTGTCTCGTCATGTTGATTGATGCGGGATACAAAAAAACAATAGTTTTATGTAAGGACATGCTTAATAGACAGATGTACTATGTACTAAATACAGGAAGGCATGTCACATTAACAGGTATAATGTATAAGCTAAGCAGACTAGCACATGCAGTTTAACCAGATTGGAAGAATTACAATCTAGACACCATATGCAACATGCAACCACATATCACGCTGCCAAGTTAGAGCAAGCACCTGCGATCCTGGTGTAGGGGAAATGCTGTAATCAACTACAGAGCTACGTTCACTATCTTCATCTAGCATTTCTGTTTCTTGAGAATCATGTCGGGAGGCTGACGCTGCATTCTTTAAATGAGGAGTAGTCCCCTTGCCTGCCTGCCTCATCATAAGTGATTGATGAGGGATACACAAGAACATTAGTTTGATGTAAGAACATGGTTAATACACAGATGTACTAGTATGTACCAAAAACAGAAAGGCATGTCATATTCAAAGGTATAATGTGTAAGCTAAGCAGATGCAATTTAACCAAATTGGAAGCAATACAAGCTAGACATCCGGCTGGAGTGGTGAGCATGATCATCTAGGACCTGAGAGCCTGGTGGTAGGCGGGCTGCTTCGCCACCATCACAACTTTTTAGTTGGCTTCCAGGTGATGCCTATCTTTGCTGGGCTTGTCACTGGCTCGGGCAGTGCCCTGACTAGCTATTTGTCTTCTGGTGCTCACGGGATGGTGGTTCATGTAAAAAAATATCTTTCCTTATCTCATCGACTTCGGCCTTTCGAATACAAGCTAGACACCATATGGAACATGCAACCACATATGACACCGCGAAGTTAAAGCAAGCACCTGGGATGGTGGTTCATTGCGAGCGAGGTCATCAACTCCAGAGCTACGTTCCCCGTCTCCATCTGCTGACACTACACCCTTTAAAGCGTTGAAACGTGTCTTGCCTAGCTGCACACCAAACTGGAGCGACTTCTCTCTTTTCTTTTTGGCTTCTCTCATGGCAACAGGTTCTGAAATCCCCTTGCATAAAAACACAACAGTGAGAGTAAGGGTGAAGTGTGTGCAGAACTAGTGCACTTTAAAAGTAGGAGATAGCAGGTGGCTGAAAAAAAATGACAGGAGACATATGATAGCTCTACAACATTGCATGGCAAACAAAATTAGATTCTACTCTGTAAGATTTTGTAATATATGAGCATAGGAAATGCAGGTACTCCTCTAGCACACCACCACATTTGGTCATATCTAAGATAACAATCGACTGAAAATAAATAGGTCAGTCAATTTTTTTAATGAACAGTCCGATCTATAAGGAACGGGCAGATGGCCTTCGTCTACCTCCCGCCAGTCATTGTTGACGATCTTTCTCGAACCGCCAGCGACCACCGGCCCAGACCCCTGCCTCTGCCGCCCCGCCCTCCCATCGACCTCACACCACCGCCGTGCTTGGCAGCGCCCCCAGGCCATCCCTTTAATCCCGGCCGACCTCTAGATCGGGCGCCAATAGCTATAGGCCGCACACGCCCCTAAGATAAACACCAAGGCGCTGCTTCCCTGGTGTAATAGGCGTACTAGCGCTTGTTACGCTGGGGAATGCTTCTGTTAATTGGGAATCAAGTGGCCAGAAATTGAAATTCAGGGGGGCGACGAACCTCTAGCTAAGGTGAAATTGTGTATGAGGAGAAACCTTGTGCATTGCGAGTTACTAGGAACATCTAGTATCAAGAAGAAGCAGTCAACTAGTGTCTTATGTGGGATGAATACCGTGCAAGCAGAGACGTAAGATTTGCACGAATAAGGGAAGAGGAGTACCTGTTTCGGTTGCCGGTGTGGTCACCTCCACAGGTCACGCCGATTTTGTTCTTTTTACTGGGGAAACCGATGTTCTGGAGGGTGCAGGCTTGGACGAACCCATGGCCAAATTGTTTACTGTGTTGCCATGGACGTATGTCGGCGGAGGGGAAGCAGATCCGAGGTGGCGAAGGACGGCATAGCAGGAACAGCTCCGATGCGGTGGGGGTGGCAAAGTTGGAGCGGCAGCGGCGAGGCGTAGGACGGCGTGGTTGAACTGGCTCGGGTACGGACGGCTCGGCCTCGGTTTCAACTACTAGCCGTGGAGGGCGTTGTGGTTGAGGTTGCGGTGGACGACGACGTCGGGGTATCGGCTCCGGCATGATGGAGGAGGGCGGAGGTTGATGGGTGGGATGGGGTGGCGGACGGAGGACGCCGGGGTTTCGCGGCTAGTGGAGAGGTAGTTTTGGTGCGCACGAAGTACGAATGGGAAATCAGACGGGTGGGGGGGAACCATGTTTCGGTCTGGGACATGCTTGTTTTTGGCTTTTTTGAATAGAAGATGGGACCCGCTTGTTTGAAATTTGTGGAAAGTACAAACTTTGCCCCCTCTTAAATTGACCTACTGCGGTCAGGGGTAGGATGGTAATCCTAGGTGTCCCAAATAGTGGGCGGGAGCGATTTCGGCCGCGCGCATGTGTGCTTAGGCGGCCATGAATGTTTTTCGGATGCGGTTGCGTGGCATCTAGATGAAGCTACAAACCTACTCCGGTTTAGACCTTTGGACGTCGGGCCGGTAGGTTTCACGGGTCGGAGTTATTAGAAAAGTAATTTCCTTGTACTACCAAACATTGGTCTCATGCGGTTTCGGGCGAGTAGAGGCTCTTTTGGCGCTTCGTTCGAAATTTTGAAACACAAGCATTCACGTTTAGAGTACTCTTGAACTATGAGGATTGACCTAAATATACAACGTTATATTTGACCTTGTATGTTTGAAAACCTCATTAAATTATCCACTTCTTTTTGAAATTTTGACACTTGAAAATCCTATAACTACGATTATTTTGGAATGGAGGAGCTAAATTTGAATCTATTTTGTACACGACTACATATGCCATTATGTACAAAATCAGAGCAAAGATTGGTGCCCCCATATTTTAGGTATGGTTTACAAAGCCATGATATCAAATTCAAATAATTGAATGGACTTCATGTTGAATTCTATTTTTTTAAACCACCTTAAGTTGAATTCAAATGTATGCTAGTTCATAGGTAGTAGTTATTTATAATGTCTATTGTGTAACTTTCGTATGTATAATGTGCTTTACACACACAACATGAACTATACTCACGTTTATATTCGACTGCTAAAGCGATGCATTGTCTGGAGTTCAAAATACTAACTATGTGGATCAATTGTGTCGAATAATAACATAGACATGCTCAAATTCGATAGAATCTAGATGTCTGATGGATCAATGACCGCCCCTTAGGCGAATTGCAAATATCATGTCCCATCCTAATATTTGGATACAATTTATATCTTTAATCAATGTGTAGAGCAGTCTTTCACATGTAGTTTCACTCTCCATCGGTGGTCTCTCACACATGCTCACACACTCTCTCCCGAGGTGTCTTTCTCGCACACATGCTCTAGATATAACCCTCCCTCCCTCTCGCAACCATTTACAACTGTTTTCACTAACCATTATCACAAGCACTCTTCCTCTCGCAAACATACACACGCACAATCCTCATCGACCCTTTCTATATACATGGACCTGCCTACGTGTCTCATGTACGCACATTATCTTTACGCCTGTCTCTCACGCATTGTCTCACACCTCTCTTCCTAATCGACGAGTATGATTCTAGCAGAGCATTCTGTAGGATGCCCCTTAAAGTTAGGTTGGATGAATAGTAATATCAGAGATAAAGGGGTTACCTTAGTCCGAGAACCTAGGGTTACAAATCCTAGCCAGCTTTGTCAGTGGACACAGAGTCCTTCACAATTCTGCTATCTTTGTCTTGTACGACAAGTCATCCATGGGTCTTCCTAAATGCGTCACGGGCCGACCAATGTGGCGCAGGACGGAACAGAACGAAGGGCCGCACCTTGACCCACCGGACCTCACGCAGTGACACACCCTCGGCCCCCACGTCTCATTATCTTCTCACACCCACACATACCAATACAAACACCACACACACAGAAAATTTCTCCTGGTGCCTCTATTCCCTCCCCCCTTGCATATACACACTCAAGGGAATGGAATCTCTTGTCGTGACGTCATATTCGTCTCTCTCTCTAGACCACCGTCATTTCTCGTGCTATCTCTCCCACGCCCCTGTCGGCCCCTCTATCCATGCCTCTCTCGAATACGTAATACACACACATACCTCTCTAGGCCCCGCCAAATGCATCAACTACACATTTACACATGTTACATCACGTACCCCATTGGTCTAAAAAGCCCTCTCTTCACGTTTATTTCGCATACAACATTCCTTTTGAATAAAGTGTGGCCAAAAAATTATTTTAGAGTTTCTACATATATACAACATTACAAAGTTATATGGAGGAGTACGAACACTAATTTGCATTGCATGGTGCCCACAATGATATTTATTCCGCACTATGAATTTGTATATTTTTATACTATATACAAAGTTAGTCATAATAAAGAGAAACGAAGAGCATCTCTCTCTCCATCGCATACCCCCCTGTACGCCCCTTTCACGTATGCACACAAAACTATCTCCAGGTCCTCTAAAAGTAAGCCCCCAGAAAATTCACGCATGTTTCATCTTTCTCTCGCGATATATGCAATGACAATCATTGTATTTGAAGCGAAAGCACGATACGTACATTGGACTTCAGAATCCACTCATTACGGTCACCATTTACGTTTAGTGGTTATTATGCAGTCACGGGCTCACCGTACAACTCTGTATTTGCTCATGACATGACTAGTTGACCAGTTAAACGCTCCATGTGGCACCTCTAGTGTTGCATCACATTATCTCACTACCATCGTGCCCACCGGTCGACTTGTATCTACTCTACATCTACTATTATAAAATACATAAAATACACTCTTATAAAAAACAGAGTTGGTGATGATGGTGTGCCTGCCATCCTACAATATAGGCCGTCCGATTTATATCTAACGGATAGGAAAGAAACTATGGCAATTTTGCAAAAAGGTACCCACACACCTCTCTACATTTGCAAATAAGGCCTTCCCTCGTTCATACTTTTCTCTCACAAAATAAACAAGTCATACAAATGCATCTTGATGTTACATGCAACGCATGGGATCTTGCTAGTAAGAATGAAAACAAACGACAAAAAAAATATTTGGACGGTGGTTCGAAGTCATGACCGCGGGCACAGCGGACAAGGTGGCCTTGTATTGGTATGCTGAGCCATCTGTTTTAACACACAGGAGCTGGTGTGGTGATTATACACACACGCACGCATGCACACAAACTGCATCCACGCAACACTCACACAAACACAGGCACCCACGCACGCAAGCAACACTCACACGTACACACGCAGCCACGCACGCATGCAACACTCACATGCACGCACGCAACACTCACACGCATGCATGCATGCACACACCAGTACACCACACGACCAACACACACTCTCACGCTCAAGTTCTCAACCTACACATGCATGCACACACATCAGGCCCCGATAGTCTAGGTGGAGTCTTGTCGCGCCTGTGTAAATTTGTGTTTATCTGACCTTTTGCCTATGCGAACTAATAGGTGGGACCCACAACGAACGTTGTTAATTTAACTAGTCAACATGGCGCCATGCAGACTATTTGGCCAGTCAACAGAGTGCAATCCGATGCTGAGCTGTGAGCAAGTGACCGTATAATCACCACAAAACGTATATAGTGACCGTAATCAGCTTATTCTGAAGTTCGGTGACCGTAGTACGCTTTTCTCTCTGTAGGCCCTCCAAAACTACATCTCTACACGTTCTCGCAAGTTACATCTAACAACTATGCAATACAGCACTACTACTACTACTACTACACTCTAACACAATAAATCATATGTGTTTTTAGTTTTACTAGATATCATATTGTTACTTATAATTATTCAGTTTGCATACATTAAAATTGCCTTTGAAATGTATGGCCAGTATCATCTACCGTGCGGGAAAAATCCCGCCCTTTCCTGTTTAATCGGGTTTGTATCGATGGATCGTGCGAAACAGCAAAACTATAGTACTATACAGTACAAGTGACAGTTCACTTGGCCGTCGTGTCATCTACTCCTCCATCGTAAGAGTGGAGCGCTCGCTTTCATAAATTTTCTAGTCCCTTTCGCTGACATGTGGGACATCAAGCTACCGGGTCCACGTGCCATACCGGAATACAATGCAGAGCAGCCGGGGTGAAGGACCCTAGTCATGGCGCCGGCGTGGTAATGAGGAATGAGGCGTCAAATCACAAAGGTGCACCTTTCCCGCAGTTAAGTTGGAGGGACGAAGCAACCATAATTTCACTCGTTGCTGAATCCGCTTCTCCCTCATCTTCTTCAACTTAACCACGTGTTGCTTCTGCCGTTGTTCTGCCTCATGTGGGACGCGGATCGGCTTGGTAAAGCACTGACATGTGGGACCGCATGTTAGCAAACCGCTAGGACAACGTCCTCCGAAAATAAGAAGCCTAATCCTAGACTTACAAAGGGCTACGTAGCTGCTACATATACTTTTCATCTAATCTATATATGCCCCCCTGATTTTCAGGTGGGGTGGGCCTAATCCTCTCCTTTAATCCAATCAAATAGTCCCACATCACATCACTTCGTAACTTTACGTAAACCATTATGTGGATGTAGCATTGCTCAAATAAGAAACCTCCCCCGCCATCCGCGTGGCAAAATCACCTCCTTTTTACTAATCTTGATTCTATAATTTTTTAGATCAATATAATTGAGATTTGTATAGATAGCACACAGGAGAAAAACCAAGTGGTACGGTTAAGGGCATCCATAGTGTGTTGCCAAATGTGAAAATAGCTTTTGGCATCGTGGGAACCATTGTGGACGGTGTTGCCAAAGCCAAAAAGATGGAACCGAAGCTCCCTGATTGATTGATTGATTGAAGGAATAGAAAAATGCAATGTCTCTCCTCTATCTCCCATGCTTGGACACATGTAGTACAATATAGAGCACAGAGTCTACTCCCCTGTCCCTTCTATCACAAATCACAAAGCAGTGAGGCGTCAAATCACAAAAGCACGGACGAAGCAACCATCATTTCACTCTTCGGTGACTCCGCTTCTCCATCGTCTTCTTCAAGAAGCCATCTCACCGCATTAGTTACTCCTAGTAGTACTAGTAAAGGACTTCCTGGATGCAAATAAGGCGGTTGTCTCGGCTTGCAGGTGGCACTTGCGAACGACTTACCGTGGTCTCCCTCAATGGTGTTCTCCGTCGAACGCACTTTTCCAAACCACCAAAAAAAATATCGTCGACGTCACCACAATGGGGAAGGAAGTCAAATATAGTTACTACCTCCATTTTTTTGTACACAAGGCCAGTATATCAAAATTACAATTTGCAAAGGGCCACTAACACTAATCGAGGCAAAATTGATGGGGTTAGCAACCAAGGACATTAATATCCCCTGCATGCATGCGGAAGTGAGAAGGTTGGTTTGCATGGTGCTGCATTAATCAAGCGATGAGGAGTGAGATGGTTAGCTCTTTCGTCTTTGGAGAAAAAAATACGCATTAATTGACATGTGAAACGAGGATTTGTATTGAGTAAATCCCGCGAAGGAAAACCCATCCTTTCTTTTTTAACACTAGTACTCCTAGTACGTACGTACTTATCCTGTTTGGGTCTAGGCCTTGCATTGCCAAACTTCGCCACACATTTTTGCCAAGCTTACCTAAAGTTTTCAAAATGAGAAGGAGGTCCACTTGTGCACAGATATCACGGTCGCACTGCACCCTCACATGATCGCTCCTGCACGCCGCGGTCGCACCGCACCCTCACACAGTCGCTCCTGCACGCCGCAAACCCAACCAAGGGAACGCACCCTCACTAACACGTGCTGTCACATGTGAACACACCAAACTCAGCCATCCTATCGCTGACACATAATTTTCGTTTCATACAGTATGTTTATCCAACCGCATGTTGGGGAGTATCCGTATGGCCCGTGTGGTGGTCTGTTGGGGAAGAAGAAGAGGTGATGAAGAAGGAAAGAAGGGTTAAGAGACGTAGGATATTCATCCAAGCCTGAAATGGTAGACTGACCCAAGTCAGGTGACTTGCATAACAAATATATGTTTTTACACAGCAAAAGATCCATAAAAACAACAACATAAAGAAAAACTATCACTGCTCGCGGAAAGAGACGACCTCGTCCTCTTTGGCTGCTGGTGCGATCCAGCCGTCGGTGCCGACGTGTGTCACCGTACCGTGTTGTCCTCGGCCTCCAGCTACTCATTCAGGAGGAGCGTGTGGGCGCTCTGCATGGACGAGAGCACATCCCGGTTCAAGTCGAGGACGTCCGGTTCTGCCTGCAAGAGGGCCTCGATGGCAGTGGCATCCGCGCGCTCCGCGTTGAGTCGAGCCTCCGCCGCCAGGTTCAAGTCCAGGACGTCCGGTTCCGCCTGCAGGAGGGCGTCGATGAGAGCGGCATCCGCGCGCTCTGCGTTGAGTCGACCCTCTGCCGCCCGGTTCAAGTCCAGGACGTCCGGTTCCGCCTGCAGGAGGGCCTCGATGGCAGCGGCATCCGCGCGCTCCGCCTCAAGTTGAGCCTCCGCCGCCCGGTTCACATCCACGACATCCGGTTCCACCTGCAGGAGAGCCTCGATGGCAGCGGCATGCGCGTGCTCCGTGTCGAGTTGAGCCTCTGCCTCCCGGTCCTCCTTTAGTATCGCCATGTTGAACCGCTGGTCCGCCTGCATCATGGGGGACTCGGATGCCGGCACGAAGTCGACGTCCATCGTCCCATACCCATCGGGGGCCTTCTGCGCCGCGACCTCCGCCATGAACATTGGATCGGCTTCCTCCTCCTCGTAGCTTGGCTCCAGAGAACTCGTGGATTGGCCCGCCGCAAAGCGAGCTTGGGAACGGAGGTCTGTGGCACCGACCGCCGCCGCGATTTCTGCGCGGCGCTCCGGCGTCAGCATCTTGTAGTAAGTGATCTTGTGGCGCACCATGGCTTTCCGGTGAACTAGGGGACGCTTGATGTGGGCTAGGGGATCGAAAGGTGGGGGAATGGGCTAGGGATTTGGTGTGGGTTTAGGGCAGTGGCTGGTGGAGGCCGAGCAGCAAAGGTTCTGGTGTGAATAGTGGTTTCGGTGATGACCGGCCAATCAGTTTTGACTGTACATCGCTCTTGTCGCATTCGCGTTGCAGCCCCGGCACGCTGGACCCTCCACGTCGCTCACCGAATGGAACGCGCTTCGTCTTGCGTTTTCACTCGCTTGTGGGACCGCAGTTGAGAGCAAACCGACGTCCCTCCCCCTCCCCCGCCCGCGTCATTTATTATACCACCACTCCCTCCATTTTATGCGGAGTAAATAAAAACAAAGGGAGTATACTACGGATGAGGATCCCCTGACATGGCCGAACCCATTGAGTAACTAACATGCGGGGCCTAGCAAGCATGGGGTCCGCCAGTAAGTGACCGAAAGGGAGGGTAAGGCAGGGATACCTACGTCAGAGGATCCACTTCCACTATACTTGAAAGTGCGTTATATCGACTAGAGGGGGGGTGAATAGGCGATTTTTATGGAAGTCTTCAAAACATGGAGGTTTCGAAGACAAACGATAGAAATAAACCTATTACCATGCAGTGGAAGGTAGACTACACTAGGCAAACCATAGTCAAGTATTCAATGAAGTGAAAGCACAATGACTAATAGCAGCTAAGTAGTAAGGATCAAGTAGGAAGATATTATGAAGCCAAACAGAACATACAGTCACTCAGTGAAGACAGAAGATAATGCAATCATACAATGACTTCACAAGGATCAACAGTAAGTAAAGGGAAGGGAAGGATGAAACCAGTGACTCGTTGAAGACAATGATTTGTTGGACCAGTTCCACTTGCTGTGACAACTGTACGTCTGGTTAGGGCGGCTAGGTATTTAAACCTGAGGACACACAGTCCCGGACACCCAGTCCTGAATACGCAGCTCAGGACACCCAGTCCTCACCGTATTCCCCTTGAGCTAAGTTCACACAGACCTCGCCCAATCACTCTGGTAAGTCTTCAAGGTAGACTACCAAACCTTCACAGACTTCGTTCACCGGCGATCCACAATGTCTCTTGGATGCTCAGAACGCGACGCCTAACCGGCTGGAGGATTCACAGTCCTCAAGTGTAATAAGTCTTCAGATCACACAGACAAGAAGAGTTAAGTGATGCCTAACACTCTTTGGCTCTGGGTGGTTAGGGCTTTATCCTCGCAAGGAATTCTCTCTCAAAGGCTTCGAGGTGGGTTGCTCTCAAACGACAAAAGCCGTACACTAACTCTGAGCAGCCAACCGTTTATGGTTGTAGGGGGTGGGCTATTTATAGACACTAGGCAACCCGACCTGATTTGTCCAAAATGACCCTAGGTCACTAAGGAACTGGCACGTGTTCCAATGGTCAGATTTCAAACTCACATGACAACTTTACTTGGGCTACAAGCAAAGCTGACTTGTCCGACTCTGGACAAGATTCGCTCTCATAGTCTTCACTCGAAGACATAGGTTTTGGTTAAGCATCACTTCAGTCATTCTGACTGGTTCTATTGGACCCCACTTAACAGTATGGTGGTTCCTATGACTCAACGAAGAAGAAAAAGAACTACGAATGATCTAAATCTTCGCGCTCCATAGTCTTCATGCGATGTATTCTCTTGTCATAGTCTTCAATGTGAATGTCTTCACATACCGGCTTTGACTTCAATGTCTTCATACATTTTCAGGGGTCATCTCTGGTAGGAAAACCGAATCAATGAGGGACTTCTACCTGTGTTATCCTGCAATTCTCACAAACACATTAGTCCCTCAACTAGGTTTGTCGTCAATACTCCAAAACCAACTAGGGGTGGCACTAGATGCACTTACAATCTCCCCCTTTTTGGTGATTGATGACAAACTAGTTGAAGTTTTCAACGGGGAATATAATATGTGAAATTGTAGAGGAATTGTCTTCATTAGTTGCAAGGGCTCCCCCTGAAGATGTGCATATAAGTAATTTGCTTTTGGAATGCAAATGCACATGGCAGGTTGTACTCGTGGAGATCCTCTTCAACTTATGATGACAATTCATTATGCATGAGAAGGTATGTGAAGATAATGACATGCATGATGGAAAATGGACGTTTGCAAAATGATCTAAGTGCGGAATTTATCGTCGCACATGCAGAATTTATCATCGCATCACGAAGTAGCAAATAAGTAGCAGATGACCATCGATTTTAAGTGTTACAACTTAAAGAACCAAATGTATCAAAACGAGAGTTGTAAACACGAAGCAAAATATAAAGCAACCGCCCATATGGACTCGCTTGAAGACTATCAAACTCATATGCTTCTCCCCCTTTTGTCAGTAAGGACCAAAAAGGTTTGAAGACATAGAGCATCTGCTCATTCCCATGAAGAGTAGGTGAAGCAGCAGGGTCTTCGGTGGTGTTCGGCGGTGTAGAAGAACTTGGAGCAGTGTTGAAGCATGCTGAAGGAGGTGGCGGTGAAGTAGCATCGTCTTCATCCTCGATCACTCTGGCATTCATAGTTGCAGCAAAGGAGGAGAACTCAGAGTCTTCAAGAGATGGAGTTCGTCGCAGCACTGCCCTTCGAGGAGGTGTGGAGTCAAATTTGATGCATTCAGAGAAGCCATCCTCTTGAAGATCATCTTCAGAGCACATAAGCGTCAGCCCTTTCCATGTGCGTCGAGAGGTTTCATGTGCAACAAAGGCATTCTTGGTGGCAAGATTGCGAATACGGTTGACATCCACCAAGAGGCTTTGCATTTGGCGCTTCAGCCAGTCATGATGCCTATCCTGTTTCTGATGAAGAGCCACCAGAAGCTCTCGGTCATTGAGAACACGAGTGTGCTTCTTAGGTCGTTGGGCAATTGTGCTATCGGTGGCTTCAGTAAGGGCAGGATGTGGTGCACGTGTAGTTCCAGCCAAAGGATACACACGAGTGACAGCTTCAACTCCTTCATTGTTCTGAGAAAAACTTTGATGCTCCGCATTCTGAAGACTTAGAGGTTCCTTGGCAGGCTCAGGATAAATGGCTTCAACAGACATATCCACATCAGGCAGAAAGATCCGATGATTGCGAGTAGATGGCTGATATGAGATAGCGGAGTGAAGTTTAATCAGCCACATTATCCATGGAGCATAGAAGTTCAAGCCAAAAAGGTCAGAGCCTGATGCGGCAAGTTGGCGGATGAAGAAGTCCTGTGCATTGAAGCATTTGCCATGAAGAATATAGAAGACCAAACTCTTCATTGCACCTTCCAGCATGGCATGTGGAGAATGTTTTTGATGGGCCAGAGAGTTCGCCTTATGATGTGATAAATAGTCCTTGGTAGATACTCAAGGTCTTCAACAAAGAACTCCTTGGGATATGCAGCATCTTGGGGCAATGGCTTCATCATACTGAGCATCTAACTCATGTTTGGTTCAGGCTTCTGAAAGATGCTCTCCACAGCTTCACTGTGAAGTTGACAGCCATGTTCGTAGAGATCGCCAGGAGTGGGCAGACAAGTGAGCTCAATGATATCAAAGGCTTTGGCTTTGTGATGAACATTTCCTGTCATCCACTCCAGGACCCAAGTCTTCGGATCTCTGTTGTACCCACGGATGTGAAGTGTGGCATAGAATTGGAGCAGCAACTCTTCATTCCAGTGCTCTTGGTCGGTGACAAACGGCAGCAATCCAACCTCTTTGAAGCAATCCAGAGCTTCTTCCAGACAGGGCAGACCAGCTATTGCTTCGATGTCAAGACGCTTATGTGGGAAGATGCGACCTTGATTGTATATAATGAAGGAGTAATAGCTTCGCTGCGGATAGCTCCAGAACTGATCAGATGATATCCTTTCCCTTGAGTAGGGGTTCCTGGATCTATTGAAGAAGGTGTTGTCTGCTTTGAAGCCATTGACATTAAAGGATCCAGGTGCTGATGCAGGACCTGGAAACCTGGGCAATCTGGGGATTGGCTTCTGTACCTGAGGCCTGTGCTCAACATGGTAGTCAAACTAAGGACCAGCAGCAGGCGTAGGAACAGAAGCAGTAGCATCATTGGCTTCACAGACTTCTGGTGCTTGGGTAGGTGAAGGCTCCACATTGGCTTCAGCCATGATAGCGTCAGTGGCAGCCTCAAAATTCTCAACCTCCACTTGATGAGCTGGAGGGTCGGTCACAGTCACGTTCTCCTCGAGAACAGCTTCTTGGTAAGACGGGGGTGTAGCAGCGCTTGGGGTTTCTTCTTCATTGGTTGATGCAGCCGGAATGTCTTTAGCAGCTTTAGCTTCAGACTCAGAGACTGGAGGCCTTGGTCCTTTGCGAAGCCTGCGTAACGCTGGCGACGCCTGTGGAGTTGGAGTTGGCTGGGCCTCGAAGTCTTCTTCCTCTTGTGCTTGTGGGTGATCATCCCATGATGCATCCTGAGCAATTGGCATCAGAGGATGACCAATGCTGATGAGCTCGCTATGCGTGAGCACAGGCAATGATACCTGTTGGTGCTCGAGCTGAGGAAGAACTGCATCATCTTCAACATGGTCATGGTGACCAATGTCTTCAGCAGCGATGGGATCAGCTGCTGGAAAGTCTTCAGCTTCATGAGCCCCTGTGAAAGCAGGCTCATGGACAGTCAGTTGGCGCTCTTGAGGTTCAGCGTCAGGGAAAACCATGGAGATGGGTTCAACAATCAAGGGCTCTGTGGGAGCAGCCCGTTCCTTCTTGGTCTCCCGCTTCTTCTTGGAGGGGGCAGTAGCAGAGGCTTCAGGATGTTTCCTCTTCCTTGCTTCAGCCTTAGCAGTCCTCGTCTTCTTCAGCTCTGAAGCAATTGACCGGGCCTTTGTCTTTGAGCCAATCATGCTAGTTGGGAAGACAATGGGATCTACTTCCTGGCTTGGTGCGTTGGGTTCGGCCACAGTTGGCTTCTTCTTCTGCTTGGCAGCCATCCTGGGATCAATGCCCGGACGCCCAAGGGCCTTGCGCTTCTCAGCCTCGTTGTAGCCTTGCACACACTTGTCATCCAGGCTCTTCATGAGCTCACGAGAACCCTGAGCTTCTGCGCGTTTCTTGAGAAAGGCTTCTTTGAGCTCGTGCAGCATAATCTTCAAGTTTTTCACCTCTTGCACATTGAGCTTGGCCATATGCTTCTTGAACTGAGCTTTCTCAAAGTCAATCTTTTGCTTCAGTTCAACAATGCGCTGGGCGATAGCTAATTCTGAAGCAATGGCACAATGGAAGGCGACACTGAGGCCAATGGGTAGTTGCAGATCTTTGAAGCTGATGTTGGGCATGTCAAACCACTCATCAATGAAGTTGTGAATGATTGTCACGTCAAACAAAGGCAGATCATTGAAGATTTCTACTTCTTCTTTGCTCTTGATGAGTTGCTCAAGAGCGTCATCTGCAAGATCTTCATCACTGGACAGATCAATGGCATCGTTTCGCAGAATGTCAGCAGCAGTCAATTCTTGGCCGGTGTGTGGCAGAGGCATCTTGACCTTCTGGGGCTTGGAGATGCGTGACAAATCTTCAGACTGCACACTGTCTTCAGGAGGTGCAGTGGCCAGTGGCTTCGCCCGTGAGATTTTTGGTGCAGAGGCAGGCTTTGAAGCTTTAGGCTGCTTCAACTTGTTTGGCTTCGGCACTGCAGGCGCTTCATCTGATTCAGCGTCATCTGCACGCTCATTCACGGTTGTCCCTTGAACCACGATGTGAGTGATGAGACCTTCCAAGTTGTAGAAGGGCCCAAGAAGATTGGGTTCAGCTTCACGAGTTCCATCGGCATGGGGAGCAGAGGGACCAGGGTTGAAGTCTAATCCCAAAGATTTCTTGTTCTGCTTCGCTGAGTTCTGGGCAAACTGGAAGTTGCGCTTAAACAGATTGTCGTCACGACACCATAGCAGTGACGATGGGTCAGCATCCGCAGGCTGTGGTCCACGGACCATGCAGGGATAGAAGCCTTGTTCAATGGCCTCATCTCTGGTCCTGGGTTGAAGATTTTTGTAGAGGATGTCTCCCCATGGTCGCTTGATGGCATTCTTTTCAGCATATTCCTTTGTCACAAATCTGTACTTGAACCACTGTTCTGCCCAATAGTGTCGAATCCATTGGATTCGTGTCTTGCGCTGATTGTAATCCTCTTCAGGATCTGTCTTGTACAGCTCTAAGAGGTCATCGGGCAGATCTCTTGATGTTTCTCCTCGACGCTTTCTGCCACCCTTCCTTGCTGATTTCTCTGAAGCCATGAACTTTAAACTGAATGGCTTCAATACGTTCAAAGGCTTCAAAGGCTTTCGCTTGCTGGACAAACAGGAACTGGCTTCGGGAGAATTTATGTGATACTGTAAGAATTCTGCAAATGAATGCAGACTACGAGAACCAAGGGATTCTCCCACGGACATGTACCTATGACAGCATTAAGGTGCGAGGGAAGGGGAAGAGGTCACATGCATTCTCAGAAGATTTTGAAGATAAATCAGTTTAGAAGACATTGACCTCATCGTGCGAAGACATTCACTCATAGATATGGAGTTGGTTCCAGATTTGTACGAATCCAGGGATCAGTACAAGTGAGGAATCTAACTACTTTATGAAGCATAAGTGAATATACTAGGCATATTATGAGATGCAGTTTGAAGTGGATCCAACATGTGTGAACAAAAACCACTTGTGGTAGAAAGTGACGAATCTATAGGATCAAAAGGGGCCGTAAAAAGGAAGTTTTATTTACCACACGTAGAACTGCTAGACAGAGTGGAAGGGGAGGCCGAGTAGTTCGATCGTCCGTGCCCTAACTTGGCGATGCAGGACACCTACGGCGACGGCGGAGAGGACGATGTCCGTGGTCGGCGTGAAGACGGCGTCGGAGAGGTTGCGGCAGCGAAGCGCTTCGTCGCTGGCGTCGTCGAGGGCTAGCGGTGGCGCTAGGGTTCGTGCGAGAGTGGAAGAAGAGATAATGACTGTGGTGAGGCGTGTATTTATAGGGACAGGGGCGGCTCAGTGTTATTACACATGTGCCTTGGCGATTCACATCTGAGGAACACGTGGCCATCATGCAGCATATCGGGGGTTGTTCCATGTCCCACACACGCCTGGATTGTCGGGGGGTCGTTCCCACTTCTCCGGGTTTCAGGTGAAGGAATTAGCATTGAAAGCGGACTTAATGTTTGTCTCTGTATCTTCTGCTGACAAGGACGCAGAGAAGACATTTGACAGTTTCAAAAGAATGCATATGATTTGGAGAGATAGAGTTTGAGATAGAAAGCATAGAGAGGTTAGGGTCCGATCACATTCACTTAGTTCAAAAGATTCAACAAGAAGACATAGCTATAAGTGAATGCTGTAGAGGACAGAACACTAGTATATATATATATATATTCAACATAGTGAAGATAATCATGAAGACATGTTGAGATTGAAGCCAAACCAAATGTGAAGACATAGCAAATGTAACGCCATGAGTGAAACACTTCAAACAGAACCTTTGGTGGTGGCGTTACCCACCGTATAGGAAGTATTAGACCCAGACACGGCGCACAATTATCGTGGCGCTCCGAAGTCAAAATCCACATTAATGTATTCACACTTAGAATGTATGTCTTCATTGATTGAAGATATACTTTACTTCATGTGTTGCACATCTAAGTCATCAATATGCATAAGTGTTAGGATGTGTGCCTGATCACAGGACATTTGAGGATTCCAAGATATTTAGCTCACACCGTAACTTGCAAAATCTCTTCTCATCCAAGGGCTTGGTGAAGATATCTGCCAATTGCTCTTCAGTGTTGACGTGTATGATATCAATATCTTCCTTCACAACATGATCTCTGAGAAAGTGATGACGAATTTCAATGTGCTTTGTCTTCGAGTGCTGAACTAGGTTGTTGGCAATCTTGATGGCGCTTTCGTTGTCGTAGTAGAGTGGCACTTGCTTCAGATGAATGCCATAGTCCTTGAATGTTTGCTTCATCCACAGAAGCTGAGCGCAGCAAGATCCAGCAGCAATGTATTCAGATTCAGCTGTCGGATTTCGGGTTCCGGCAGACCCTTGAGGTTCGAACACTGGGGTGTGCGCGGAGATTTCGCCTTCTACCTACCTGCACCCTTCCGCCTCGCTAAGATCTAAGCTATGGAAAGAACAGCACAAGAGACACAAGGTTTATACTGGTTCGGACCACCGTTGTGGTGTAATACCCTACTCCAGTGTGTGTTGTGGTGGATTGCCTCTTGGGCTGATGATGATGAGCAATACAAGGAAGAACAGCCTCACGAGGGTTTGTTCTTGGCTGGGGGGACGAGCTGCTAGGAGGAGTTCAGTCACCCTTCTCTCTCTCTCTCTTCTCGATTCTCTCTCTGATCGATCTCCAACCGATCTCTCTCTGATCGATCTCCAACCGATCTCTCTCTGATCGATCTCCAACCGATCTCTGACCGATCGATCTCGAACCCCTCTTCCTTTGTGGGTGCTGGTCCTATTTATAGGAAAAGGCCCTGGGCCTCTTCCCAAATATTAAGCGGGAAGGGTGCCAACAATTGGCCATTTTGAAGGGGAACATCTGGCACACTTATCCTGACTAAAGTTGGTCCTCGCCTGCCAAAGACTCTGGTGGTGACGCTGGCTTGGGCTCCACAATGACTTCCTCCCTGCCGTTGGACTGGTCTTGGTCTCGTTGCACCGAAACGGGTACCTTTGCTTGATGCTCTCGCCTGCGATTGCTCCCTTTGCACCAAAGAGGAAAGGAGGACACTGCGCGGCTGACGCCCGCCTGGCGCCCTTGGTCGTCATGGCTTGCGTCACGGGCACCTCGTGAGGTACCCTGCCTTGATCTCTCCGCCTCCTCGCGAGCCAGCCTGATGAGGCCGTGCCTGAGGAAGCTCCGTGTCGTCCGCCCCGCGAGGCTTGGCCCCTCGCGAGGGTCTTGGGTCTGTGTTGATGAAGATGGGCCATGCTGGGCCCCCCTTTGAGCCACGCCGCAGGCCGCAGGCAGGAAAGTCTGGGGACCCCCGTTCCCAGAACGCCGACAGTAGCCCCCGGGCCCAAGGCGCGCCCGGACTTGACCGTGCAGGGAGGAGGAAGGGCAAGAGCGAAGCACCGCAGGCCCTAACAGCCTACGGCCTTGGGCGCCGCGTGTCGGTTGATTGGACGTGAGCGCCTTAGCAACTGCGCGAGTTGATAAAGGTGCGGCATCTGCCTAGGCTTTGCTTTTTGCTTTTTCCGGTTGCTGCTCAGATCCCCTTTCTTGCGCCTCTCCTTCCTTCCTCCGAAATTTCCAGATCTACTCTTACCGCGTGACCTAGGAAGCCATGGCGCCTCGTCAGTCCCCGGCCGGAGCTTGGTACTCATCTGCCCTGGACTCGCCGAACGTGTCGGAGGCGAGTCTCGCCCGGCTGCGCCGGATGGCGGCGGCGCGGGGCATCGACGGGGCGTGTTCAAGGCTGGCTCCGCCACCCCTGAGGGCCAAGGGAGCACCTTCTATCCGTTCTTCGTAAGCGCCATTGCTGCTGGCCTGGTGCCTCCCTTCTCTGAGTTCTTCTTCTCTGTCCTCCGCCATTATAAGCTACAAGCTCTGCATCTCCACCCCAACTCCGTCCTTCTCCTGGCAATCTTCGCCTATTACTGCGAGGCTCACGTAGGGTGCAGCCCTCAGTGGCCTTGCTGCGCCACTACTTCTACCTTCGAACCTCTCGCGGTCCTACTTCCGCATGCGCGAGCTTCATCGCGTACGGTGGCGTCATTGCCATTTTGAACCCCGGGTAAAGGATTGAGGGCTTCAGGAGCAAGTGGGTCTTGGCGGATGCTGAGCGCATCCACCCTCGGCTGATCTTGCCCACGGTGCAACCCACGAGCTCCAGCGATTGGGGTCGAGCGAAGCTCGCGGACCCCCGCGCGAAGCTGGTGTTGGAGAAGATGGACGCGGATCTGAGGCCGGCCAACATGGCGGCGGCGAAGCTGACCGGCGCGTCGCTGCTGAGGGAATTCCTGGAGCACCAGCTGGCTCCGCTTCGGCAGTACTCACTTCCGATGTGGAGGCCCCATCCGAGCCCCACGGCCTTGGTCGATGGAGATCTGGCAGCGGTCCTCCAATCCCTGGTCGGGGGCGATGTGGCGAGGTTGGAGGGCGCTCCTACACCCTTGTTCCTCCGCGACGACTGGGAGCAGGTAGTGTAGGCCATGCCTGTCTTCCACAGGGACGGGCCCGTGCCCATGGAAACTCCTGAGGAACCGGTGGGCGTGCCCTCCGATGACTCCAGCGAAGAGGAGGAAGGAGGGGAGCGGGAAAAAGGGCCTGACTCCGAGGCGACTGACAGAGAGTCGAGGGCTCCCCTCCCCCAGTGCAGGTCCCGCGTTCTCCGCCTCTCTCCGAGCGATGACGACGAGGATGATGACGAGCAGGACGGCGGGAGCTTGCCCCCGATCCCGAAGAAGGACAGGACCGGGCTGATCTCCCGCGGGTCTGCCCTGGCCCCGAGGCGGACCGCAGACGCACCTTCCCTTCCAATCTTCCCGAGGTTGACCCTTCCAGCCGGCTTTCGGGCTTCAAATTTGGCCGGAGGCCGCTTGAGCTCACAGGCGATGACCCGTAAGCGCTTGATTCTTGTCTTTATTTCTTGTTCTGCTTCTGAGGCTTGACGTCTGCATCTCTTGGATAGGCTGGCGCCCGCAGCAAAGAAGCCGAAGGGAACTCCTGAGGTTCCATCCGTGGCAGCGCCTCTGCCCGCGAAGGAAGCTGACAGCGACGCGCGGGCTTCTCCTGCCCGGTCATCCTCGCGAGGCCTGGCTGAGCCGGCTGGGGCGAGCTCAGCCCCCATGGCCCAAGTGACTCTCGAGGTGCCTTTGCCTGCTGCCACCACTACAGCCGTTGGGGCACACCAGGCTCCGCCTCAGGATGCTGTGGCCGCGCTGCCGCCTTCTCCTTCTACTCCACCGACTACTGTCTCTCCGACTCCTCCTGCCGTTCTGGATCATGCTGCTGCTGAGCTGGACCGGCTGCGGCAGGATCTTCTTGGCGCCGACCCTCGCTTGGTGGCCGGGCACTTGGAGCTGGCTTCAGGATGGATTCGCTCTGACGCTTCGATTCAGGCGGCGCTGGTCCAGGCCTCGACGGCTTGCGATGAGGAGAAGCAGGCCGTCCTTGAGGCGAAGGCTGCTCGTGACGCAGCCCTGGGGGAGGTGGTCGACATCCGTGGTCGCTGCAAGGCGCTGGAGGACGAGCTGCAAGGCCTGTGGGACCAGCTTGCGAAAGAGGTCCGCCTTCGCCAAGAGCAGGAAGAAGGCGTGAAGGCTCGCGAGGCGGCCGTCAAGGAGAGGGAGGTGAAGCTCAGGAAGCGCCGCGACTGCCTAGGCGCGCTGGAGCAGGAGTTGGGGGTGAAGAAGGTCGAGCTGGACGTCAAGGCCCAGGTTCTTGCCGAGGACCGCGTGGCCTTCACAGAGATGGAGGCGAAGGCTCGCTCCTTGCTGAGGATGCTTTACGACAGCGTCCTGGAGAGCCCGCTGGCTGGCGTCGAGGACGGCCCCGCCAAGCTGCTTCCCTTCCTGGTTCGCGCTCTTGAAGATGTCGCCCTTGGCCTTGGCCCCACGGCCGAGGCCAAGGCGCGTGTCCTGTCTTCTGCAACGCTGACGCGGGTCCTCACCCACATCTACCTTCGCGATCCCGGCGTCGACCTCGACAGCCTGCTGGAGCCAGTAAGCGGCGAGCGTGCCGATGCCGTTGCCGAGGCCGTGAAGGGTCACGCGGAGGCTCTGCTGGGGAAGTTCCGGGCCTTCAGCACCAAGCCGAAGCAAGGCGCTACCGACCCCACTACTCCATGAGGCGAACCCACTCCGCGCTGCTCCACCGCCGACAAGTGACTCCGTTGTGGCTCGTGTCCTGCCTTTAATTCCTGCACATGTATCATGCCTTGGGGAGGCGTTTAAACTTGCGTTTGGCATTGAGATAACAGTGTGGACTGTAATATTTGCTTTTGAATTCCTTGAAATTTACGCTTTTCCTTCCTACTTGCTTATGTTCTACGCCGGCAGAGCCCGGCCCCGCGCATACCTCAGCCGCCGTTAGCCCCGACCGGAAACCAGGACGGGACCAAGGAGTGAGTGGCTACGTGACAAGTTAGGCTCCTGAGTCGCGATGCTCAGGAGTCCCCCTTGGCGCACGAACAACAAGTAGGGAGGTATGATGTGGGTGGATCCACCGTTCTACGTCTGCAGAGCCCGGCCGCGCGCATACCTCAACCGCCGTTAGCCTTTCGGAAGTAAGGAGTGAGGGGCTACATGACCAGTTAGGCTCCTGAGTCACGATGCTCAGGAGTCCCCCTTGACGCTCAAACGGCCTTCGTACCTTGGCTCCGCTCGGGGAGAGACGCGCGACGAACCAGGCCCAGTGGGCCTGGCTGGGCGGCGTGCGTCTGGGCGTGACCCAGGCGCAGCACCCGTGCCCAGCCCCCTCACGCGGCACTCCCGAGGGGAGGCGTTACGATGAGGCTAGACACTGAGCTCTGGGCTCCCTGAGGTTGATGCGGCCCGGGGGCCACCCTCAGTTGTTTATCACCAGCACGGAGCATAGCGCTTCCGTATGTGTACGGGCATAGCCGCTCCTCGGCAGTGTCGTCAGCCAGCACAGAGCATGGTGCTTCCACTGGTACGTGGGAGGGGGCTCCCCTCCGGGAGGAGCCCCCGGGGCGTGTATAGCCCTGCCCTGACACATGGCTGGCACGGTAGGGCCTGGCGAGGTGTATCTGGGCACCCGTGAGCCAGCGCGGGACTCACGGGGCCCTACCTCTAGGAGGGTTGCGCCTGGCACTGGGCCTTATCTTGTGATGTGTCCCTGCAAATTTGGTTAGATGCCGGCACTCTACGTCCTCGGGTCCCGGCCCTTGAGCTGGTCTCAGCCGTCGCTGGTATGCCAGGTCGTGATGCCATGGACAAGGCCAGAGGGTGAGGGCTGGAGAGCTAGTAAGAGCCCTGAGTTGCGATGCTCAGGTACCCCTCCTTTAACGTGCAAGTGGTCGGCATGGAGAAGAAGAGGTGCCGTGGACCGGCATCAAATAATCAAGCATGGTGGGTCGAATGCATAACCGGAAATAAATGCAAAAGGGATACATGCCACTGGGTCTGGCCCGAGCGACTTGGGGATGATGCAGCCCGAGGGGCGCCCCCAACAAGGTAAGCTAACAACATGAAATAAAAGGGATATATGCCGCAGGGACGGACCCATGCGGCCTGGGAATAATGCAGCCTTGGGGGGCGCTCCCAGCTGAAATGAAACTTGAAAGATGTCACCTGATGATGTTGAGGACAAAGGAGTGTTGGTGTAGCAGACTCGGTGGGCTGCGGAAGCCGATCCTCACGAGCCCCCAGGCCCAGGGGCCTCGGGAGGCTCCGGAGGTGCTGGTGGCTCCTTGCGGACCATCTCCATCTCCGCCAGGGCTGCGGAACGCCTGGCCTCTTGAGCCTCCACGATGTCCCTCATGAGGCGCTGGTACGTGGCAGCCGCGTTTGGCAAGCCGTAAGGCATGCGAACGTAGCTGTGGGGTGGACCTCCGCAGCGCCCCACTCGCGAGGGCCAGAGGCGCTCCAGAGAGGCGACTCGATTGAGCCCTGGTATGTCGATGCAGACGTGCAGCCCACCATCCTCGCCTGGATGGGGAGCCACTGCTGGTAGGCGGCGGCCGCCTTTCATGACTCTTGACTCCTGTAGCTCCTGAATGGCCTTGCTGACGAACTCCTAAGGGTCTGGCTCTCCTTGCCTTACTCCTTCTTGAGGGAAACGTGCTTCGAAACACGCCTCCATGTGGTGCCCAAGCGCCTCCCTCGTGACCCTAGCCAGGTCGGTGGCCCTCCAGGGGAGAGCCCCCGAGCCCTGCCTAAGGAGGGCGCCCGGCGCGCTTTCCTATGCGATGGAAGGAGGTTCCCCCTAGGCAGGCACGGGCCCAGAGGGGCCTGCCTCCTAAGGGGCCGGGCCGGACGATGTCTTCTTCTTCTTGGGGGCGGTCTCGGGAAGTCTCCTGCTTCCGCGATCCGGGTCTTCCAGTGATGCGGCCTGAAAGGCTCGTTCCAGGGAACACACCACGTCCTTCTCTTCACAGGGCACCGTGATGACTCCGCCACTTCCTGGCATCTTGAGGACGTTGTAGCCGTGGTGAGTTACGGCCATGAACTTGGCCAGCGTTGCGTACCCAAGGATGGCGTTGTACGGCAGGCGAATGTGAGCGACGTCGAATTCGATGAGCTCGGTGCGGTAGTTGTCGCGTGCCCCGAAGGTGACAGGGAGGCGGACCTGCCCAATCGGGGCTGTGGAGCCGTCGGTGACTCCGGAGAAAGGCTTGGTTTGCTGAAGCTGGCTGTAGGGCACTTGGAGATTGTTGAATGTTTCCACGGATAGGACGTTGAGCCCTGCCCCACCATCGATGAGGGTCCTGGTGACCACCACGTTGCTGATGATTGGGGAACAAAGATCGGGAGGATTCCGGCTGTAGCCGCACACTTGAGCTGATCTACTGAGCTGAACGTGAAGGCGCACGCCGACCACCTGAGAGGGCACATGGCTTCGAGCTTAGGGAGGACTGCATTCACTTCGCGGGCGAACTGCTTGAAGATGCATTGAGAGGCTGGGGCTTGAGCCCCGCCCAGGATGCAGGCGATCGCGCGTGGCTCCTGGAAGCCCCCAGCCCCCTCGTCCTGATGGCGGTCCTCGTTTCTCCTTGGCTGCTGCGGCAGCGGAGGGAGGCCTGCGTTTCCGTGCGGGCGATCCTCACGAGGCTGATCCCTCCAGTCTCCCTCGCGAGGCGGGTCTTGCCAGCGATCCTCGCGAGGTTGATCGCGCCACCTTGGCACGGGCCGCGGTCTTCCCAGTGTCCTGCGTTCCTTCCTCCTCCTCGACCGTAGCCCCAGTCACCGCGGTCGGGGCGACGGTCGATCCTTCCTTCTCGCACGGCTCAGAGCTCTTGACATTCGTTGGTGTTGTGGGTGTGGAGGTCGTGGTACACAAAGTACCGACTGCCCTTGGAATGTTCGGGCTGATCTCTGCCTCGCTTGGTGTCTGGTTCTGTCGCAGCCACCTTGCGCTTCACATCCTTGGCCTTGGGATTCTTCTCTTCTGGGTCTGCGGCAGGCAGCTCGAGGAGGGAGAGACGCCCTTCCTCATCCCTGGTGCACTTGGTTGCCAAGTTCAACAACTCCAAGGAAGTGCACAGGTCTTCATGCATCGCTAGCTCCTCCTTCATCTTGACATCGCGCACGCCGTCGGAGAAGGCCGAGATGATGGCCTCCTCAGTCACCTTGGGAATCTTGAGGCGAGCGTTGTTGAAGCGCTGGATGTACTTCTGCAGGGTCTCTCCGGGTTGTTGCTTGATGCGGCGCATGTCGCTCACGGCGGGTGGCCGGTCATGAGTACCTTGGAAGTTGGCGATGAAGCGGGTGCACATCTCATCCCAGGAGGAGATCGTGCCTGGAGCCAGGTGCGGGCCCCGTCCTTGAGCGCCATGGGAAACTAGTTCGCCATGACCTTCTCGTCTCCGTTGGCAGCTTCGATGCCCAGCTCATAGAGCTGGAGGAACTCCGCAGGGTCGGCCGTGCCGTCGTAACGAGGAGGCAGGTCTGGCTTGAACTTGTCAGGCCACGCGACGCTGCGTAGCTCGGTGGTGAAGGCGCGGCAGCCTGCTGTGGCCACGGGAGGCCTTGGGTGACGGAGAGCTTGGTCTTGCATGTCCCCACGCGCTGCAGCTGGGAGCAGCGCGCGGTCTTGACATGCGGGAGCAGGAGCATGGTCGCGACGTGCTAGAGCAGGGAGCGCCTGGGCAGCTTCTTGCGGGCGAGGGACTTCTTGGCAGCTCTGCTCTTGCCGCGCTGGCACCTGACGGAGCGGGTTCCGCCCAGGGGCCACGCGCCTTGGAGCTATGGCGCCTTCTTGAGGAGGAGGCGGCCGGGGTGCCGCCGGAGCTTCGACGCCCGCGCGGGGCGGGGTGCGGTGCAGCGGAACGGACGGCGCATGAGAGCCCCCTGCGGCGCGGACGAGCTCGGTGACGCAGTCGAGCCTTTCTTCGTAGACGTCGTCGACGGGACGGTAGAGCAGGAGCTCGTTTGCCGCGATGATCGCAGCTCGAGCCTCCATAGGTGCGCGGAGCGCGCGGGACAAAGAACCAGCTGGGGTGAGCGAGGGAGTAGCAGTGCAGCCGTCTTGCCGCACGGACGGATGCTGAGACGATGCTTGCTGCTTGTCCCCCGCCGGGCCGGTGGCGGCGTTGACGGTAGGTGACGGGGAACGGCGAGGACGCCCGCCGATAGGAGCCGTCTGGGCGACGCGGGAAGCGAGAGCGGCCCGGCGCTCGGCGCGGGCCCGACGAGCGTCAGACATGGACGCGATGGTCGGAGGAGAACGGGGTGGTGGAAGACGAATTCCGGCGCACCCCTACCTGGCGCGCCAAATGTCGGATTTCGGGTTCCGGCAGACCCTTGAGGTTCGAACACTGGGGTGCGCGCGGAGATTTCTCCTTCTACCTACCTGCACCCCTCCGCCTCGCTAAGATCTAAGCTATGGAAAGAACAACACAAGAGACACAGGGTTTATACTGGTTCGGGCCACCGTTGTGGTGTAATACCCTACTCCAGTGTGTGTTGTGGTGGATTGCCTCTTGGGCTGATGATGATGAGCAATACAAGGAAGAACAACCTCACGAGGGTCTGTTCTTGGCTGGGGGGGATGAACTGCTAGGAGGAGTTCAGTCACCCTTCTCTCTCTCTTCTCAATTCTCTCTCTGATCGATCTCCAACCGATCTCTCTCTGATCGATCTGATCGTCGTCGCAGTAGAGTGGCACTTGCTTCAGATGAATGCCATAGTCCTTGAGTGTTTGCTTCATCCACAGAAGCTGAGCGCAGCAAGATCCAGCAGCAATGTATTCAGATTCAGCTGTCGGATTTCGGGTTCCGGCAGACCCTTGAGGTTCGAACACTGGGGTGCGCGCGGAGATTTCGCCTTCTACCTACCTGCACCCTTCCGCCTCGCTAAGATCTATGCTATGGAAAGAACAGCACAAGAGACACAGGGTTTATACTGGTTCGGGCCACCGTTGTGGTGTAATACCCTACTCCAGTCTGTGGTGTGGTGGATTGCCTCTTCGGCTGATGATGATGAGAAATACAAGGAAGAACAGCCTCGCGAGGGTCTGTTCTTGGCTGGGGTGGACGAACTGCTAGGAGGAGTTCAGTCACCATTCTCTCTCTCTCTCTCTTCTCGATTCTCTCTCTGATCGATCTCCAACTGACCGATCTCGAACCGATCTCTCTCTGATCGATCTCCAACCGATCTCCGACCGATCGATCTCGAACCCCTCTACCCTGTGGGCGGCTGGTCCTATTTATAGGCAAAGGCCCTGGGCCTCTTCCCAAATATTGAGCGGGAAGGGCGCCAACAATTGGCCATTTTGAAGGGGATCATCTGGTACACTTATCCTGACTAAACTTGGTCCTCGCCTGCCAAAAACTCTGGTGGTGACGCGGGCTTGGGCTCCACAATGACTTCCTCCCTGCCGTTGGACTGGTCTTGGTCTCGTTGCACCGAAATAGGTACCTTTGCTTGATGCTCTCGCCTGCGCTTGCTCCCTTTGCACCAAAGTGGAAAGGAGGACACTGCGCGGTTGACGCCCGCCTGGCGCCCTTGGTCGTCATGGCTTGCGTCACGGGCACCTCGTGAGGTACCCCGCCTTGATCTCTCCGCCTCCTCGTGAGCCAGCCTGATGAGGCCGTGCCTGAGGAAGCTCCGTGTCGTCCGCCTCGCGAGACTTGGCCCCTCGCGAGGGTCTTGGGTCTGTGTTGATGAAGATGGGCCATGCTGGGCCCCCCTTTGAGCCACGCCGCAGGCCGCAGGCAGGAAAGTCTGGGGACCCCCGTTCCCAGAACGCCGACATCAGAAGTGGAGAGAGATACACAGTTCTGCTTCTTTGAAGACCAACATACAAGTGATCGTCCCAGAAAATGACATGTACCTTGTCACCACCATAATCAGCATCCGAGAATCCAACCAGATCAAACTCTGAGCCCTTTGGATACCATAATCCTAGAGTTGGGGTGTGAGCCAAATATCGAAGAATTCGCTTCACAGCTAAGTGATGCAACTCCTTTGGTGCCGCTTGGAATCGAGCACACATGCACACACTAAGCATAATATCTGGCCTAGATGCACACAGATAAAGTAAAGAACCAATCATGGAGTGGTATACCTTTTGATCGAACTATTTACCATTGTCGTCGGGACCCAGATGATGTTTGGCTGGCATTGGCGTCATGAAGCCTTTGCAGTCTTGCATACCGAACTTCTTCAGGCAATCTTTGAGATATTTCTCTTGAGATATGAAGATGCCGTTGCGTTGCTGTCGTATTTGAAGACCGAGGAAGAACTTCAGCTCTCCCATCATGGACATCTGATATTGCTCTTGCATCATATATCCAAACTCTTCACTGTACTTCTGATTGGTGCAGCCGAAGATAATGTCATCCACATATATTTGGCATACAAACAGTTCACCATCATATATCTTCGTGAAGAGAGTGGGGTCGAGGGTACTAGGTATGAAGCCTTTGCTCTTCAGGAAGTATTTGAGTGTGTCATACCAAGCCCGAGGGGCTTGTTTGAGGCCATACAGTGCCTTGTTGAGCTTGTATACCATGTCAGGATGTTTTGGATCTTCAAAGCCAGGCGGTTGTGCAACATACACTTCTTCTTCAATCTTGCCATTGAGAAAAGTGCTCTTCACATCCATTTTATATAGAAGTATGTTATGATGATTTGCATAGGCCAGCAGTATGCGTATGGCTTCAAGTCGAGCCATGGGAGCAAATGTTTCATCAAAGTCAATCCCTTCCACTTGAGTATATCCTTGAGCAACGAGACGAGCTTTGTTTCTGACAACTTGAGCATGCTCATCTTGCTTGTTGCGGTATATCCATTTGGTGCCTATTATATTGTGCTTTCGAGGGTCAGGACGCTTAACCAGTTCCCATACATTGTTTAGCTCAAACTGTTGATGCTCTTCTTGCATAGCTTGAATCCATTCAGGTTCCATGAAGGCTTCTTCAACTTTCTTGTGTTCTGTTATTGAGACGAATGCGAAGTGCCCACAGAAATTTGCTAGCTGAGTTGCCCTTGAACGAGTGAGTGGACCAGGTGCATTGATGCTATCAATTATTCTCTCAATCTGCACTTCATTGGCAACACGAGGATGTAAAGGGCGAAGATTTTGCTCTTGCTGATCATTGTCATTGTTAGAGGGATTGTCTTCAGGTTGATCAGGTGCGGATATGATAAGTTCCTCTTCAGGTTGAGCTTCAGAGGGTATGATTTCTCCAGTTCCCATTAGTTTGATTGATTCACTGGATGGAACTTCATCTAGCACATTTGGCAGGTGCTCTCTTTGTGAACTGTTAGTCTCATCGAACCACGCATCCACTGTTTCAACCACTTTATAATGAAAGAGATTGAAGACTCTATAGGAGTGAGAATCCTTTCCATATCCAAGCATGAAACCCTCATGTGCTTTTGGTGCAAATTTTGAAGTGTGATGTGGATCCTTGATCCAGCACCTGGCGCCAAATACTCTGAAGTAACTGACATTTGGCTTCCTGCCAGTAAGGAGCTCATAAGATGTCTTGTTCAGAAGCTTGTGAAGATAAACACGATTGATTGTATGGCATGCAGTATCAATGGCTTCAGGCCAGAATTTTCTTGGAGTCTTGTATTCATCAAGCATCGTTCGGGCCATCTCAATGAGTGTTCTGTTCTTGCGTTCGACGACGCCATTCTGCTGTGGCATGTACGGGGCTGAGAATTCATGTGTGATGCCCAAAGTGTC
Source organism: Triticum urartu (assembly GCF_003073215.2). Lineage (NCBI taxonomy): Eukaryota > Viridiplantae > Streptophyta > Magnoliopsida > Poales > Poaceae > Triticum > Triticum urartu. The sequence continues at coordinate 542,683,828 of NC_053028.1, forward strand.
AAGATATGTATCAAGGCTAGTGTTTTTGAATTTAGTGCCATTGTCACTTCTGATGTGCTTTATCTTGGCGCCATAGTTGTTCATTGCTCGATTGGCGAAGTGTCTGAAGACATCCTGCACTTCAGTCTTGTAGAGGATTATGTGCACCCAAGTATATCTAGAATAATCATCAACAATGACAAAGCCATAGAGACAAGCAGTAGTAGTAAGAGTTGAGTAATGGGTGGGACCGAAAAGATCCATGTGGAGCAGTTTGAAGGGTCGAGTAGTTTTCATGATTGTCTTTGAGGGATGTTTGGCCCTCGTCATCTTTCCTGCTTCACAGGCACCGCATAAGTGATCTTTCTTGAACTTGATGCCCTTGATGCCTATGACATGCTTCTTCTTTGTAAGGGTGTTGAGGTTCCTCATGCCAGCATGCCCTAGCCTCCAATGCCAAAGCCAGCATTCTGAAGCTTTTGCTAGAAGACATATGGCAAGTTGTGGTCCTGCTGAGAAATCTACCCCATACAAATTATCTTTCCGATACCCTTCAAACACTAGAGACTTGTCAGATTCCATTAGAACAAGGCAATGATATCTTCCAAATATTACGATCATGTTCAAATCGCAAAGCATTGAGACAGACATTAAGTTGAAGCCAAGGGATTCAACAAGCATGACTTTATCCATGTGTTGATCCTTTGAGATTGCAACTCTACCTAGACCCAATACCTTACTCAAAGGTTGAGTCCATAAGAAGGCTTCTTTTGCCAGTCATGTGATTGGTACACCCACTATCAATAATCCATTCTGAAGACGCTGGTGTCGTACCCTACAGTGCAGTTAGGGGGATAGGCTTCACGAAGAGAATTGTGAAGCAAAAACATTTGACGAACCAGTGGGTTATGAAAGCTTAGATCCAGATTAGGACTGATAGGGAGAGTAGCAAGCGATTCAAGAACGAAGTACATAGTAAGACCATTCGGGCATTTGATCTTGCGCCCTACAAGATGTTTAAGGTCCCCAGCAATAGCGTCAGATGATTTTGGTTTTCTGCTGGAGACCCTTCCCTGCAAAAGAGAGTTAAGCTTTCTTAGCCACCCACATCTTCAAGGGTGGCTTAGAAGCAATAAGTCTAAGTGCAGCGTCTGAGAACTTTGGCTTTGGAGCCCTAGCAAAAAGTCTTGCAGGCGGACAATAGTACTCATAAGAATAAGCAGAATAGTTCTTGGTCTTATGAACATGGCGGTTCGATGAACCGCGCTCATATTCATAGGCCTGAGTATAGTTTCCCTGTAAAACATTTGTGTTAGTGCGACTCAGGTGAGTCCTCTGTCTGTAAGAAGCCTTTGGACCGTATGAAGCCTGTGGTCTGGGGTTTGTCTTCTTCACCTGTGGTGTCATGATGACATTCACAGGAAGATTTTCCAAACACTTTTTCGCCACGCAGATCTTCTTCATAGGCGGCCCATTCCTGCAGTTAGTACCAATATACCTGGCAAACACTTCACCATTCTGATTCTTAAACAGTTTATAGTTTGCATCAAAGGATTCATCAATGACAATGGGGTTAGCACAAGTGAAGCCAGATAGATTGGATGGATCTGATGAAGGTTCCTTTGCAGCAACCCATGTGGTTTTGGGGTACTGCTCAGGTTTCCAGTAAGAGCCATCAGCATTCATTTTCCTTACGAACCCAACACCCTCTTTCCTCGGGTTTCGGTTCAGAATCTGCCTTTTGAGGACATCACATAGTGTCTGATGCCCTTTAAGACTTTTGTACATCCCCGTTTCAAGCAATGTCTTCAACCTAGCATTCTCATCAACAATAGCAGTGGTATCCTCAGCAGAGGGGTTAGTTACCACATCAACAGTTGAAGATATTGCAACAGTAGCAGCAGTAGAACATTCAGCAACAGAAGTAGCATTATCACGCTCAATGCATTTAAGACATGGTGGTTCAAATCCTTCCTGAGCGGAACTGATCTGTTCGGCGCGAAGTGACTCGTTTTCCTTTTGAAGATCTTCATGAGCCGCTCTCAATTTCTCAAGATCTTGCTTCCTTTGAAGATAATCATAGGAAAGCTTTTCATGAGTTGTTGAGAGCGTTTCATGAGGACTTTCAAGTTCCTCATACTTAACGTGAAGATTTTTTATGTCTTCAATTAAGGACTCAGATCGAGTCATTTCAGCGCCTAACAGATCATCGCTTTTGTCTAACAGTTTTTGAATATGTTCCATAGCTTTTTGTTGTTCAGTTGCAATTTTAGCAAGTGTTTTGTAGCTGGGTCTTGAACCACAATCAGAGTCATCTTCACTAGATGTTTGATAGTGAGTAGTGAGTGTGTTTACCTTGGCACCGAGTGCCATGAAGCAGTAGGTAGGAGCAGAGTAGTCCTTGTCATTTGCATCGGTGTCGGTGATGAAGTCATTGTATTCAGTGTTGAAGATGGACTTGGCAACGTATGCTGTAGCCAGACTTGCAACGCCAGAATCGGACTCCTCCTCAGACTCCACCTCCGCCTCCTCAGAAGCGGACTCCTCCTCTGAATCCATTTCCTTGCCAACAAACGCACGTGCCTTGCCAGATGAGCTCTTCTTGTGTGATGAAGACTTTGAGGAAGACTTGGAAGAAGACTTTGAGTATTTCTTCTTCTTCTTGTCGTCAGAGTCATATTCCTTGCTCTTCTTCTTCTTTTTGTTCTCATTGTCCCACTGCGGACACTCAGAGATGAAGTGGCCCGTTTTCTTGCACTTGTGGCATGTTTTCTTCTTGTAGTCATGAGCAGAAGCTTCATCATTCCTTGAGCTTGATCGTGAAGACTTTCTGAAGCCTTTCTTCTTGGTGAATTTTTGGAACTTCTTCACAAGCATAGCAAGTTCCTTTCCAATGTCTTCAGGGTCATCAGAACTGCTGTCAGATTCTTCTTCAGATGAGGAGACAGCTTTTGCCTTCAAGGCATGAGTTCGCCCATAGTTTGGACCGTAGATATCTCTTTTCTCAGAAAGCTGAAACTCATGTGTGTTGAGCCTCTCAAGTATGTCAGACGGATCGAGTGTCTTGAAATCAGGACGTTCTTGAATCATCAGGGCTAGGGTGTCAAACGAACTGTCAAGTGATCTCAGTAGTGTCTTGACGACTTCATGCTTGGTGATCTCAGTAGCGCCGAGGGCTTGAAGCTCATTTGTGATGTCAGTGAGTCGATCAAACATGAGCTGGACATTCTCATTGTCATTTCGCTTGAAGCGGTTGAAGAGGTTGCGAAGGACACTGATTCTCTGATCTCTCTGGGTTGAGACGCCTTCGTTGACCTTGGAGAGCCAGTCCCAGACTAGCTTAGATGTTTCCAAAGCACTCACACGGCCATACTGTCCTTTGGTCAGATGACCACAGATGATATTCTTGGCAGTAGAGTCCAGTTGAATGAACTTCTTGACATCAGCAGCAATGACACCTTCTCCAGCCTTGGGAAGCCGTTCTTGACGACATACCATAGGTTGACGTCAATGGCTTCAAGATGCATGCGCATCTTATTCTTCCAGTAGGGATATTCAGTTCCATCGAAGACGGGGCACGCAGCGGAGACTTTAATTATCCCTGCAGTCGACATAGCTAAAACTCCAGGTGGTTAAACCGAATCACACAGAACAAGGGAGTACCTTGCTCTGATACCAATTGAAAGTGCATTATATCGACTAGAGGGGGTTTGAATAGGCGATTTTTATGAAAGTCTTCAAAACGTGGAGGTTTCGAAGAGAAACAATAGAAATAAACCTATTACCATGCAGCGGAAGGTAGACTACACTAGGCAAACCATAGTCAAGTATTCAATGAAGTGAAAGCACAATGACTAACAGCAGGTAGGTAGTAAGGATCAGGTAGGAAGATATTATGAAGCCAAACAGAACATACAGTCACTCAGTGAAGACAGAAGATAATGCAATCATACAATGACTTCACAAGGATCAACAGTAAGTAAAGGGAAGGGAAGGATGAAACCAGTGACTCGTTGAAGACAATCATTTGTTGGACCAGTTCCAGTTGCTGTGACAACTGTACATCTGGTTAGGGAGGCTAGGTATTTAAACCTGAGGACACACAGTCCCGGACACCCAGTCTTAAACACGCAGCTCAGGACACCCAGTCCTCACCGTATTCCCCTTGAGCTAAGGTCACACAGACCTCGCCCAATCACTCTGGTAAGTCTTCAAGGTTGACTCCCAAACCTTCACATACTTCGTTCACCGGCGATCCACAATGTCTGTTGGATGCTCAGAACGCGACGCCTAACCGGCTGGAGGATTCACAGTCCTCAAGTGTAATAAGTCTTCAGATCACACACACAAGAAGACTTAAGTGATGCCTAACACTCTTTGGCTCTCGGTGGTTAGGGCTTTATCCTCGCAACGAATTCTCTCTCAAAGGCTTCGAGGTGGGTTGCTCTCAAACGACAAAAGCCGTACACTAACTCTGAGCAGCCAACCGTTTATGGTTGTAGGGGGTGGGCTATCTATAGCCACTAGGCAACCCGACCTGATTTGTCCGAAATGACCCTGGGTCACTAAGGAACTGACACATGTTCCAACGGTCAGATTTCAAACTCACTCGGCAACTTTACTTGGGCTACAAGCAAAGCTGACTTGTCCGACTCTGGACAAGATTCGCTCTCATAGTCTTCACTCGAAGACATAGGTTTTGGTTAAGCATCACTTCAGTCATTGTGACTGGTTCTCTTGCACCCCACTTAATAGTACGGTGGTTCCTATGACTCAACAAAGAAGAAAAAGAACTACGAAAGATCTAAATCTACGCGCTCCATAGTCTTCATGCAATGTATTCTCTTGTCATAGTCTTCAATGTGAATGTCTTCACATACCGCCTTTGACTTCAATGTCTTCATACATTTTTAGGGGTCATCTCTGGTAGGAAAACCGAATCAATGAGGGACTTCTACCTGTGTTATCCTGCAATTCTCACAAACACATTAGTCCCTCAACTAGGTTTGTCTCAATACTCCAAAACCAACTAGGGGTGGCACTAGATGCACTTACAATACTACTTTGACCAAATGTTAGAGTAATAATATATCACATGCAACTTACACAAATGTTAGAGTAATAATATATGACATGCAACTTACACAAAGCATACGGTCAAATTCGTATGTGAAAGGGGTTTCCAATGATATAATTTTCACATTATACATCTCATGTACTATTAATCTTGTCAATAGTCAAATTGGAAACCATCTCGAGTACAAATCTAGGAGTACGTACGAATCTAATTTAATCACGTGCCCCCACTTGAAAGAGTACAAATCTAGGAGTACGTACAAATCTAGGAAACTAATTTGATTACTTTAATCACGTGCCCCCACTCGTTCCCTCTCGATTTCATCTCAGGGTCAGGACATCTATTGAAAGAGGACTAGGGTGGGTACATGCGAATGATCCTTGGCGGAATGTTCAAATGAGGCATGCGGGAGGATGGACTCGACTGGAGGGCAACATGATCGATGGAGAAGAGGGTTGGAGAGGAATGAGAAATAAGCAAACGCCACATGATTATACTTGAACGGCTCAAATAAACGGTAAGTTGTCTCGCTTGGCCTACATAGTGAAAGGCCTAATGCGCAACGCGGAGCACTGACGCTCGAATATGGCCGGGAAAACAGGGAAACAGACATGTGGGGCACACCCGTCGGGACGACATAGCGCAGACTAGTCCAATGGAGGAGCTGGCCCACGACCTCCTCGCCACCGACAACTGTTCATGTGGGTCGTTGGGGCCAACAACGGGGCGTGGCTCCAGCACCGCCTCTGGACACGGCGACCGCGGTGAGCGACACGCACATATCGTCGCTAGACACGGTCGGTTTCAGTTTGCCGAGGGTGGCGTTAGTGCTGTGGCACGACCAACGGTATGTTTGGTTTGTGCCCAAGGTTGCCCCATGATTTGGCCGACATTGGCAAGAAAAATGAACTTGAGTTGGCGAGAGTTCATTGGCATGCCAAAGAAATGGCAACCATCCAAACAAAGACCAATCTTTGGGTCATGACCAAAATTTTGGTTAAGGTATTGGTTGCCCATGATTTGGCCGACATTGGCAAGAAAAATGAACTAGAGTTGGCTAGAGTTCATTGGCATGCCAAAAAAATGGCAACCATCCAAACAAAGACCAATCTTTAGGTCATGACCAAAATTTTGGCAAGGTGCACTTTGGCCACAATCCAAACACACCCAACACCCGGCTCGTCGAGGATGCACGGGGCGCCACGACGCGTTCGCGGAGTGGTGTAGCGCGGCCAACTGCATCCTCTGGACCTGAGACCATGCCGGGTCGTCTTGCTTTTTTAATGACATGCGGGGATCGCATGTGAGCAAAGGGCATCTCCAACGTTGCCACGACCGCAGCTGACTACCCTGGCACACCAAAACCCTTGTCCCTCGCGCCGTCGCGCGGTGCGTTCACAGCCGGCGCCAGCTGCCCGCATTCATGTCGTCCGTTCGTATGTCGTAATTAAGAGGCACGGTGCCCGCGGAACCAACTTCGGCGACTTAATGACGCACCTAGACGCTTGGCCTCACCGGAATGCGCTACATAAAGCGGCAACGCCCAGCTAACCTCCACACCATAGCGCATCGTCCTCCTACCTGGAACCACATCCACCATGACCGCAAGCGCGAACGCTCTGCGGGAGAGCTTGTCTTCGGGGATGGAGCTCGAGGTCGCCGCCCTCGCTCAAGTCGCCGCACAAGCGGTGGCCACGCTGGCGGCCGACGATGGGAGCAACGTCAGCCACGCGTCCTACTTGCCGCCGTCCAACGTCCGGCACTGCCGAGGTCGGGGACTCCTCCGAGGATGAGTAGGGCATGGGAGGCGGTAGGGCATTGTGTGGCAACTGGCCGGTCCGTCTCCCGTGTTCTACTTTTCCTCACCGGAGACCGCACCTTCACTTCACGGGTCTTGAGCCCCGCCCCCGTACATGGAGATCACAGATGGAGGACGTCGGTCGCCGCCGTAGAATAGGTTTAGGGTCAGGTTTCTTTTATTTTTTTGTCCTATAAAAGTTTGAAATGTAATGAAAATCTGCCGTGTCTGCATTAATCTCGGCCGGTGTATATGAACTTTCACAATAATATTCATATTGTAGGAGTACTAGCAAGATGCCCGTGCATTGCACGGGAGATCAAGATCTTGTGGGAGAAAAGGATGAACGAGGGAAAGCCTTATCTGCAAATGTGGAGAGGAGTGCGGGTAAATTTTCATAGTTTCCTTCCTATCCGTTAGATATAGATTGGACGGCCTATATTGCAGGATCGGACACATCTTTCTACATCTACGGGAACCTACGAAAGGGTTAACGTAAATTGCCTCTCTCTCTCCTCCCCTGATTTCCATGGTGGTGGGCCCCTCCCTCCCCCAATATACAATCAACAACTCACACGTTTCACATTACGTTAATTACGTAACTGGGATTATGTAGGTGTAGTAGTAGTATCGATGGATCGCGCGAAGCTTATCTGTATATCGCGTGGGAAAAGACCCGGCCGCACCGTTTTAGTCGGGATTACCGGATTACTAGTAGTAGTATCAATGGATCACGCGAAGCAACAGATTTTTTTTTTGAGGGTGCGAAGCACCTACTTTAAAAGGAAAAAATGTGGCACACTCACAGCACTCCTATCGCGTTCACATTGCACCCCACACACGTTCGGTCCTGCACACAGCTCACGCAAACGGAACACGCTTCGGCTTGCCTCTTCACTGACACGTGGGACTGCACTTGGAGAAAATGCGCCAAACTCCCCCCACCCACCGCGCGAAAATCTGCCCCCCCACACCGAAAAATTCCCCGCAAATCCGATTCAACCACCCTTCGGACAACTAGCCAATAATATTCCCCAAACCCCCTCCCCCCTGTCCCCCTCCAGTCCATTCGCTCCGTGTCAGAGTAATGGGCCACGGGTAGGCCAACCCGATCCCCAGAACCTTTCAAAACATCGAGGCAGGCTGTGCCCCTCAAGACCCCAGGATGAAGAGCCGCCTTCGAGAAGTCGACGGCAAGATGGCCGGCTGACCACTCACAGCCGAGTCCCAGGGATGACTCCAGGGAAAGCCGACTCCTGACTGGCGACTTCCAGAGAAGCCGGCTTTGGGGAGTCGGCCTGCGACTCTTACAAACCCCATGACCTCATCAAGTGGGACGGGGCAGGAGAGTGGCTACAGTGAAGCCCACTCCCGCCACTTACCAAGGGCAGGCATGGCCACAGCATGCCGTACCCCGGAAGATCTCCGCGTGGCGTGGCACTGTTGCCATGCCGACCCTGACATCAGCACCGCAGGACCGAATCCTGCACCCACGACGGCTTGTTTGTACGGCCCAGAGGCAGCGGGTCCCACCAGTCAGTGAGACCCCCGGAGACAGCAAGAGGACCACCAGCCGGACCCGTCGGGAGCCGGCCCCGGGGAGTCGGCCGAGCCCTCCCCCGGGGCCCACGCACCATTAATCAAGATGTGATGGAGAGTGGCAATAGTGATCGCCCGCCAGGCGGCGGGGCTGTTGCCACGACCCCATGATCAAGCCCACGTCATCAGAAGCACGACTACAGTAATCAGCAGCCGACAAGACCTGCCCGCGGTGAAAGCGGCTTGTCGGCTCCGTACCAGGCCAGTCGGCGGGGCCCACCAGTCGGCGGGGAAGACGGAGGCCAGAGGCGCTGACGGCTGGGCCCGTGTCTAGCCAGATTACCATTGTACCCCTGGGGGGTAGGCCTATATAAACCCCCCAGGGCACCCATGCAAAGGGTTGGCATCCATTAGTTCTAGACCAGATCATATAGGAGGGAGAGAGCTAGCCTTGCCCTCTCCTACCTCCAGTAAACAGCTCAAGGAGCAATCGTGTAAGCACTTCGCCATAGTGATCATGCGGAGACCCCGCAGAGCAGCAGTAGGGGTATTATCTCCCTGGAGAGCCCTGAAGCTGGGTAAGATTCGCCGGTGTGCATGTCTTCGCCTCATCCCGTTTCCAGGCACCGGCGACGTTCTACTCGCCCCCACCATGATATGCCATCCTTTGGCATATGTCGCACCTAACCCCCGACATTTGGCGCCCACCGTGGGGATGGTGCATCGCCATCCAGAGACCTGTTTTGGACGGGAACCCTTTTCCTCCCTGGCGAGCGCAGCCAGCCAGGCACGCCAGACGGAGTTTGCGCCGACGCGCTGCGCGGCGTTGAGATCGCCTGCGCAGCCAGCTGCCTGGCCGAACTTGTCGGCGAGGTTCGCCTCTCCGACGAACCTGCATCCAACGCAGGCACAGGCGGCTCCGAGAGCCTCCTCGCGGGCCTCCTTGATCAACTCCACGTTTCCGTCGAGCCTGCCATAGACTTGGAGTCTGTAGGCTCCACCGACCCGATGCTGGTCGACTCCAACACCGCGTCGCTCGACGCGTTCCCCACTAACGTGGTGGTCTATGACGAACCTCTCCCTCGCGCAGAGAGCGATGGAAGCACCGTCATCGAGGTGCTCGTCATCAGTCATGACGAGCTCCCCGGCGGAGGAGCGCACGACTCACGTGGCGCGGCACTTCAAGACCTAACTGCGCCCATTCCGGAAGACGCTGACACAGAGACGTTGGAGGCGCGCTGCCTTCAGCTCGTTGAAGGTGCGAAGAAGCTGGCCGGCATGAGACGCTTGTCAGAAGCCTACCAGCGGGAGATGGATCGCGCCGTCGGCAGCTCGCCGCCCCCGGCGGGGCCCAGCCGCCTTGGCGCGGTCCAGCAGCGCGGCGTAGCCATCGCCAACCTGTTTGGGGCAAGCCGCCCTGTGTACGCTACACCAGCGGAGAACATTCGAGCCGCCCAGGCAGCGGCGGACGAGCTGCACAATTTCGAGGGCGAAGAACGCCGCCTGATGATGGAGCGTGTCCAGCGGCTCCTCAACGCGGCTGCAGCGCAGAACGAGGCCGGCTGCCGCACGGAGGCACCGCAGTGGCAAAATGACGACCTTCACCGAGATCAAGGCGCGATGTCTCGAACACCGACTGGCGGCGCCCGAGGAAGAAGAGACAAGGATCCGGCTGTCAGCCACAGTCAGACTCGCATTACCATAGAGCGCGATCGAGACGGCCGCCCGAGAGCGGTGGAACGACGGGACGACTGTCCGCCCCCCCTCCTCACAAGGAGAGGCGAGTCTCCCCGCCGCCTGTTGACCATCCGACTCTCGGCGACCGCCTTGGCCGTCGAGAGGGAGTTGGAGAGAATGACGCTCGCCACCGGATCGATCGACTTCACCGATACCTAGTGCTGGAAGAAGAAGACGAGTTGGGTCCGCCTTGTTTCGGGCCCCGCATTCGAGACGAGCCCTTTCTCAGAGGGTTCACGCTCCCAAGAGACACGCCCAAGTATACCGGCTCTGTGAAGCCGGAAGACTGGTTAGTCGACTACTCTACGGCTGTCAGCATAGCAAACGGCAACAAGCGTGTCGCCCTAAAGTACGTTCCGCTCATGCTCCAGGGCACGGCCCGGACATGGCTGAACAGCCTGAAGCCCCGCAGCATCGACAGCTGGGTCGACTTCACCGAAGCGTTCGTCCGCAACTTCACCTGCACGTACAAGCGTCCTCCCAAGCCTCGTCAGCTCTCCTTGTGCGTGCAAGGCCCCGACGAGTCGACTCGCAATTACCTCACGCGTTGGGCCGAGCTTCGGAACTCCTGCGAGGGCATGCACGAGGTGCAGGCCATCGAGTACTTCATAGTCGGGTGCAGAGAAGGCACCCTCCTCAAGCACAAACTCTTCTGCGATGAGCCAGAAACCCTCGATGAGCTGTTGATCATAGCGGACAAGTACGCCACAGCCGACTCCTCCATGAAGGCGGAGATTCAAATCAGCACAACTGGCAAAGTGGCCCCTCAAGCTCCAAAAACTACGGCGGGAGACGCCAACGAGTGACAACAGCAGGGCGACCACAAGTGCATGGCCCCACTGCCGGCTTCCAGCAGCCGGCAAGTCACGACCGTTGAAGCCCAGCAGCCGCCTCCGCCCCACCAGCCCGCTGTTAGGCCAGTCGGCGCAGTACAAGACGAATACCGTGAAGAGCATGGAGCCTACGTGGTGTTTACTAGTATGGCTGATGATCGACGCTGCAAGCGGCTGCAGCGACAAGAGGTGAATGTGGTAGCATCAGAGACGCCAGAGTTCATGCACTGGTCCGAGAAGCCCATCAGCTGGAGCAGGGCTGACCACCCAGAGGTGATGCCAAGTCTGGACTCCTATGCCTTGGTCTTGGACGCCACCTTTGCTACGGATAGACGAGCCGCGTGTTTCTCGCGGGTTCTGATAGACGGAGGCAGCAACATCAATATCCTGTACAAGGACACCATGGAGAAGTTAGGAATCAAGCTAAGACAACTTTAGAACAGCCGGATTGTGTTCCACGGCATTGTTCCTGCGCTTTCCTGCTCACCAACCGGCAAGATCCTGATGGACGTCCTCTTTGGAGACAAAGATCACTTCCGCCGAGAGTCTGTTTGGTTTGAGGTGGTGGACCTCGAGAGCCCATACCATGCGCTACCCGGCCGACCCGCCTTGGCCAAGTTCATGGCGGTCCCCCACTACGCCTACCTCAAGATGAAGATGCCGAGTTCCAGGGGAATTCTGACTGTGGCCGGCGACTACCGAAAGTCGTCTGCCTGCGCGGCTGAGAGCAGTCGGCTGGCCGAGTCCGTGGTAATCACGGCCGAGAAGCGGCTCCTTGAGCGAGTTGTGGCGATGGCCGGCAAGCAGCCAGATGTATCGCCCAACCCGAAGGAGTCGGAGCCTGAAGGTTCGTTCAAACCGGCCAAAGAGACAAAGAAGATACTCTTGGATCCGGAGCACCCAGAGAGGTACGCAGTCGTAGGTGCAAACCTCGACACCAAATAGGAAGGCGAACTTGTCGATTTCCTCCGTGAGAATCGGGACATCTTCGCATGGTCCCCCAAAGACATGCCAGGTGTACCGACGGAATTCGCCGAGCACAAGTTACATGTCTGATCTGATGCAAAGCCGGTCAGGCAGCCCCTGCACCGCTTATCAGAAGAGAAGAGAAGAGTTGTCGGAGAAGAGATAGCCCGACTCCTAGCAGCCGGCTTCATTATGGAAGTGTTCTTTCCAGAATGGCTAGCAAATCCGGTCCTGGTACTGAAGAAGAACAAATAGTGGTGAATGTGTATTGACTACACGAGCCTCAACAAGGCCTTCCCCAAGGACCCGTTTGCCCTACCAAGAATCCATCAGGTGATAGACTCCACAGCCGGATGCGAGCTGTTGAGTTTTTTGGATGCATACTCAGGATATCACCAGATCAAGCTGAACCCAGCTGACAGACTGAAGACCGCCTTCATCACGCCGTTTGGAGCCTTCTGCTACCTCACCATGACGTTCGGCTTAAGGAATGCCGGCGCCACCTTTCAGCGTTGCATGCAGAAGTGCCTCCTCAAGCAGCTCGGCGGGAACTCCCACGTCTACATGGACGACGTGGTGGTGAAGACGGAAAAGCATGGAACACTGCTGGAAGACCTCAAGGAGACCTTTGAGAACCTGCGGCGATTCCAGATCAAGCTCAATCCCGAGAAGTGTGTCTTCGGAGTACCAGCCGGCCAGCTCCTTGGCTTCCTGGTCTCTGAACGCGGCATAGAATGCAACCCTATGAAGATCAAGGCCATTGAGAGAATGGAGGTACCCAGCCGACTACTGGATGTGCAAAAGTTCACCGGCTGCTTGGCGTCCATCAGCCGATTCATTAGTCGGCTGGGCGAGAAAGCTCTCCCCTTATACCAACTCATGAAGAAGACCACTTTTTTCAAGTGGAACCATAAGGCGGACGAAGCTTTTCTCCAGTTGAAGAAGATGCTGACTACTCCACCCGTCCTGGCGGCTCCGACTCCCAAGGAACCTATGCTCCTATACATCGCCGCCACCAGCCGGGTAGTCAGCACGGTCATTGTAGTGGAACACAAGGAGGAAGGCAAGGCACTACCTATCCAGAGACCGATATATTACCTGAGCGAAGTACTGTCGACCTCCAAGCAGAACTACCCTCACTACCAGAAGATGTGCTATGGCGTACACTTTATTGCCATGAAATTGAAGCCTTACTTTCAAGAGCATCCAATCACGGTGGTCTGCACAGCCCCGCTTGCCGAGATCATTGGTAGCCGAGATGCTTCTGGCCGAGTGGCCAAGTGGGCCATAGAGCTGGCTCCCTACACCATCCACTACCAGCCCCGCACCGCTATCAAGTCACAAGCACTGGCCGACTTCCTCGTCGACTGGGCCGAGACCCAGTACCTACCTCCAGCGCCTGACTCCATCCATTGGCAGATGCATTTTGATGGCTCCAAGATGCGCACCGGCTTGGGAGCCGGCATCGTCCTCACCTCTCCTAAAGGCGACAAGCTCAACTACGCACTGCAAATCCATTTTGCCGCCTCCAACAACGTCGCCGAGTACGAGGCGCTCATTCATGGGCTCCGGCTTGCCAAAGAACTTGGCATCCGCCGGATCTTGTGTTATGGCGACTCGGACTTAGTGGTCCAGCAGTCATCTGGCGACTGGGACGTGAAAGATGCAAACATGGCGAGTTACCGTTTCCTCGTGCAGTAACTCAACGGGTATTTCAAAGGGTGCGAGTTCCTCCATGTGCCAAGAAACGACAACGACCAAGCAGACGCCTTGGCACGAATCGGCTCTACCCGACAAGCAATACCATCCGGCGTCGCCCTTCAACGCCTCCTCAAGCCGTCTGTCAAGCCTTCACCAGAATCAGACTCCATCTTTGTGCCGGCTCCTCCCGAAGACGTCGGATCCGACTCCAGAGCCCCGGCGGACGGTACGGGGATTTTGGCAGATGGCTCCAAGGCCGCCACAGTCGAACCCGGCCCGGGGATTGTGGCGGCGGACTCGAAGACTCCAGAACTCGACCCAAGGGCCGCTCCAGTCGGCCTGGGGACTTCATTAACCCAGCAAGCGGTTGTTGACTCCAACCCGCCACCTCCCAGCCCAACCGCCCTCGTCCAAGTCGCAGTTGTGGCAGTCGAAGAAATAGCAGCACCCTCATGGGCCCAGCCCATCCTCAAATTCCTGGTGAACAAAGAGCTGCCGACTGATGAGACCTCAGCTCGGCAAATACAACATCGGGCGGCAGCCTACACCATAGTCAACAGAGACCTGGTCAGGCGCAGCATCACTGGTGTCCACCAGCGCTGCGTAGAGCCAGAGCAAGGCCAAGCAATTCTCAAAGACATCCATCAAGGCGAGTACGGCCACCATGCGGCCTCAAGAGCACTCGTCGCAAAAGCCTTTCGACACGGTTTCTTCTGGCCAACTGCCTTAGAAGAGGCCAAGGAATTAGTCCAAAAATGCAAAGGGTGCCAGAAGTTCACCTCCAAGCCACACCAGCTGGCTTCTGCACTCAAGACCATCCCCATTGCCTGGCCGTTCGCAGTTTGGGGTCTAGACATGGTAGGACCATTCAAGACAGCACAAGGTGGCTTAACTCACTTACTCGTCGCAATGGACAAGTTCACCAAGTGGATAGAAGCAAAGCCAATCAAGAAACTAAACGGTCCGACTGCCATAACTTTCATCTCCGATATCACAATTCGGTACGGCATACCACATAGCATCATCACCGACAACGGCACAAATTTTGCCAAAGGCGCCTTGGCCCGTTTCTGCGCAACACAGGGCATCCGTCTGGACCTAGCGTCCATCTCCCACACAAAGTCAAACGGCCAGGTAGAGCGAGCAAACGGCTTCATCCTGTCCGGCATCAAACCCCGGCTGATCAAGCCTCTAGAGCACTCGGCTGGCTGCTGGCTCGACGAGCTACCAGCCGTCCTCTGGAGTCTGCGCATGACTCCAAACAAGTCAACCGGCTTCACTCCTTTCTTCCTCGTCTACGGTGCCAAAGTCTTCATCCCAACAGACGTAGAGTTTGACTCCCCACGAGTCACCATGTACACCGAGGAGGAAGCAGAAGAAGCATGACAAGACAGCGTCGATCTGCTGGAAGAGGGCCAGCTGTTGGAACTCAGCCGGTCCAGTATCTACCGGCAGAGCCTGCGCCGATACCACAACAGGAAGGTCAAGCCAAGATCTTTCCAAGAAGGTGACCTTGTGCTCCGGCTGATCCAGTGAACAGCCAGCCAGCACAAGCTGTCGGCGCCTTGGGAAGGCCCTTTCATCATCAGCAAAGTACTGGGCAATGGCTCCTACTACCTGATTGATGCACAGAAGCCCCGAGCACGCAAGAGGGACGACTCCGGCAAGGAGACGGAGCGGCCATGGAATGCAAATCTCCTCCGAAGATTTTATAGTTGATGCAGTATGTACCATGCTACCTTTTGTATTAAAGTATCAAGACTTTGGGCCCCCCGAGACGAGCTCGGGGACTGCCCTCTTTTGTTTGTATGATAAAAATCATGCCTACAAGTATGTTACTCTTTGTTATGCCGCTTGGCACCGGGCTCGACAAGTCGGCCCGGGGACTTGCCACCTTGCACTATGAAATGCTTCCTGCAGCCGAACAAGTAGTGTGTAACACCTAAACCGTCTCATGTCAGAAGCCGCAGCTCACAGAGCGACTGTACGGTGGGCAGAGGTAAGGTAGAAGGGGCGTTCGCATGAAAAATGGCTAAGGACTCAAAGCATAAAACATAGCTCAAGATGGCTTCCAGTCTTTTTTCGCAAACCGAGTCTCGAATAGTCGGATTGTCGCCTTCTATTCAACTTGCTCAAAAACTCTTAAAAACGGTTAAGTACTTGCCTTCCCAAAGTAGCCAAGCATTTGATCCAGCGACAGTCCGCAGAGCGGCTGTCCGATTGGCAAGGCAGGCAACTAAGAGAAAGCAGCAAAGGAAAAAAGCCAAAAGAGCAATGAGCAAGAAAAGATAGAATTCGGATCAATATATTTACATAACGTAGGCCCTTGGCCGAATCTTCGGGCAAAAGTTCAAAATACACCCCGCGGGTGGAACTGTGCGAATTAACAAGTTCTTTAAAGACTACTAAAGCAGATAAAATAAAGATAAGGCGGCAGCTTAGGAAGCAGCAGACGGATTCGGAGGGTCGGAGGAGGCGGCAGCGTCAGGCGTCGGGGCGGCCGACTGGGTAGTCTCAGCTTGATCGCCTTCGGTGGCAGTCGGCTCGGTCGCATGTGGCTCGTTGCTGGAGGCGCGGTCGAGCTGAGGCTGGCCGTCTGCTCCGTCTTCTGGTGCCTCCGTCTCGCCTCCGTCCTCCGCCTCGCCTTCCTCCTCGACGCTGGAGCCGATCACCTCCGCCGAGTCCTCGCCGTAGTCTGGATTCATTCCAAACCACTCCGGTGGTACCTCCTCGTCGTCTTCAGACCGCTCGGGGACGAAGATGCTGGTGTCGGTGTACTCGGCGATCACCGCAGCATGCTTGACGAGGGCGTCTTCCGCAGCTGCCGGCTCTGGCTGGGCCTCCGACTGAAGTGTGGCCAGCCGGTCTAGATCCAGCCCCAAATACCACGCCTTGACGAACTCCAAGGCCCGGCACGCTCCAGCTCGGGCCGAAGAACCCTTCCGGGCCTCAAGACGACCAGCCGTGACCTCTAGCCAGTCGGCCGTCAGGCTGGGGGTGCGCGGAGCCTGCATGTCCGGCCACAGGGCGGCAATCGCCTGGGCACCGACACGCTGAAGCCGGCGCAGCATCCGGTGAGTCGGCCGACGGCGAGCCTCGATGCTCAGGATGTGCTCGTCAAGGGTTCGGGATCGTCGGCGGCGACCTCTGCGCCCTCCGCCCTCTGACCTTCACGGTCAGCCTCGATGGCTTGGATGGCGGCCTGCGAGTGCCCATGAAAGAAGTCTGCCAAGACGGAAGAAACGAAGAAGCAAGTCAAAAACCAGGAGTCGGCATGACTTATAATCGGCAGCTCGAAGAAAGAAAGTAAAGAAACTCACCATCAACGATGTCTTCAATCTCATGGAAGCCGGAGGCCAGCATCGCCTCCTTGTCAGACCAGGAGGAGCGCTCGCTCGCGAACTCGGCCAGGAGGGCGGTTTCCATCTCTTCCGCCTCCCTCTGCGTCTTCGCAAGCAGCTCCCTCTGCTCTGCCAATTGATTGGCCAGCAGATCGCACTCTGTGGCGAGCTTGCTGCACTCCTCTCCTTTGGCGCGCAATGCGGAGTTGGCTTCGCTCAGCTGTTGTTGAAGAGCAGCGTTGGCTCCTGAAAAGAAAGAAGAAAGAAGGCGTTAAGTCATCAATAAAGAAGGTCGCCGGGGAGATCCGTCCCGATTGCTCAGCAGTCGGCTGGAATCTCGGGGACTACAGCCCGCGGGTGCGCCAGCGCGCCCCCACAAAGTAGAAAAAGGACTTACTCCGGCTCTTCGACAAGTCGGCAGTCCGCTTGCCCAGCTCTTCAACGTTATGGTTGAAGGCAGTAACGCGGAGGTTGTGGTAGTCCTGCGAGAAACGTTCCAGACAAAAGTTAATACCCAGCGTTCATCAATTGGAGTTCCGGGCCGCCTGCTCAGCAGCCAGCCCGAAACTCGGGGACTACACCCAGTGGGTGCACTGGCGCGCCCCCACAGAGAGGAACAAGAAAACAAAGACCAAAGGAAAAAACATACCCGGACGGCTGCCCACGATGCCAGGTACGCCTTGGTGCAATTCTGGAGAGCGTCGCCCTCAGCACGAAGCTTCGCCTAGACGTCCAGAAGCGCCTGGTTCAGCGGCCCTGTGCCGCCTCCGCGCACCCACCCAGTGGGCGCGGCGCTCGTCGCTTCGGCATCTGGGATCGCCGAGCTGGCAGTGCCGGCCTCTAGGGGAAGGGTGCCGAAGTCGCCTTCTCCAGACGGCGGCACGTTGGCGAGCCGATTTGGAGGAGTAGCCTCGCCACGGCCTCTCTTCGGTCGGCGGCACCAAAGGGTCCGCTGGCTGCTTGCCTTGCGCGCTCCCAGACGGTGGCAGAGGCGGCGGCGGAACAATCACGTCCGGCAT
Source organism: Triticum urartu (assembly GCF_003073215.2). Taxonomy (NCBI): domain Eukaryota; kingdom Viridiplantae; phylum Streptophyta; class Magnoliopsida; order Poales; family Poaceae; genus Triticum; species Triticum urartu. Next base: position 542,701,818 of record NC_053028.1, read on the forward strand.
AGAGGGGTCGCCGCCTTCCCTCTCCACGACGGGGTTCTCGCCGCCGGCTTCCCCAGTCTGCCCCGTGAACTCCGAAGGCGGTGACACAGAGTTCAGCGGGGTGACGAACACCGCCGATTGGCGGCGTGCGGCCTCCTCAGCCTGCCGCTTCATCGCGGCGGCGGCTTCGGCCTCCGCGAGTCTCTTCTTGGCGGAGGCCTCCGCGAGTCTCTTCTTGGCGGAGGCCTCCACCCTATCGGTCTCCGCCTTCTCCAGGCAAGCGGCCTCTTCTTCGTTGCGCTTCTCCTGCGCATTCCGCTCTGTCGCCTCCCGGAGGTCAGCAGCGGGGTCAATCTGCCGAGTGGTGGCGGACGTCTCCGCTGACCCCATGACGGAGGCGGCGGTGACCCTCTCAAGAGTGAGGGGAGCCCTGAAGTAAGGGAAGCAAGCAAAAGACTCAGACAAAGCCACAAAGAAAGAATAAAGCATTGAAACAAAATACTCACGCGGAGACCAACGGCGGCTTCTTCACTTCCTTATGGAAGCGGATGGCCTTCGCAGCCGCCTCGTCCCGCCGGGTCGTCACAGCCGACTGCCGAACAAGGTCGGCGCGGCCCTGCGCTTCTTCCCGCCGCCTGGAGCACCCGGCGCGGCAGAAGATCCCGCGCCAAGCTGGCTGGCTCCTGGCCGATGGCGGGGGGCGACTTCTCCCTCGGCATCATCGTGAGGCCAGTCGGCGAAAGTGGCCGAAGGCCTGAAGTCGCCTGCTGCTCCTCCTCCTCCCTCGGCGTCGTCCTCCAGAGCCGCCGCCCCCAGATCGGGGTCGTCGACATCGCTCTCCGCCCGGTCGGCAAGGAACTCGTGGGCCGGCCCCGAAGTGCCAGCTGGTGGATGGAGGAGGGGATTTTGACCAAAGCCGACTGGTCAAAATAAACTCGGCGAGAAAGAAGACAATCCAAACAAAGAAAGAAAAGGCAACTCACCACGGGCGGGGGGTTGGCGCGGGAGTACGGCTCCTTGCCGAACCGCCAATCCTCCAGGAGTTTGCTGTCCGAGAGGTAGTTCACCATGAAGGCACCTCCTCGTGAGGCATGTCCTTGGTGCACATCCGACTCGGGTCGCGGTGCCCACTCATTTGGCATATCATATGGGGGCGGCCTTGGAGCGGGAGAACTCGGCGCGCCATGAAGGCGGCCAGCAGGTCTGGACCAGTCAAGCCCTCCGACTGCGTCGGCACTCGGAGTCGCACGATGGCGCCGGCTCCCGCAGGCGTCAGCGACTTGGTCCGGTATGACCAGTTGGGTAGTCTCCCAGCCGGCGGGCCGGCTTCGAAAGCCAGCAGGTTGACCCAGTCGCCTCTCGCGGAGACGCTCCTGACGTAGAAGTACGATCTCTGCCACATCTTCACCGACTTTATCAGCAAGATGGAGGGGAAGGGGTTGTCAGCCCCCGACCTTCGCACGGCGATGAAATCGCCGCATTGCGCCGACACGCCTGCAGCCTGGGTGCCGAGCTTGGAGAAGAAGAACTCCCCCCAGAGCTCGAGGGTGGGGAGGACTCCGAGGAAGCCTTCGCACAAGGCCACGAAGGCGGACAGCAGCACCACTATGTTGGGCGTGAGGTGGTGTGGCTGGAGGCCGTACAACTCCAGGAAGGAGCGGAAGAAGCTGCTCACCGGCAGCCCCAACCCGCGCAAGTAGTGCGACCGGAAGATGACCCGCTCGCCCTCCTGCGGCGCGGGGGAAATCTCCCCCCTCGACGCAAGACGCACCCGAACGTGATCCTCACCGGGGAGCCGACGAGTCCTGCGGAGGAACTCGATGTGGTCGTCCTGAACTTTGGAGCCATCCCAGGTGCAGGAGCGCACCAGGGGAGGCATGGCGTCAGAGGAAGAGCTCATCGCGAGTTGATCGCCGCGGCGTTCGTCGAAGCTTGGGCGCGCGGCGGTGCGAAGAAGAAGAAGAAGAAGGAGAGCGAGGGGCAGTGAGAAGGAGGAGAGCGAGGAGTAGTGGGAAGGAGGGGCGCTTGTGCTCCTCCGCTCCCCCCTCTCTCCCCTACTTATAGCCTCGCGGGCTGCGAAGCCGAGGGGGCGGTCGT